>NW_027011556.1:0-23463 GCF_036934945.1 Oncorhynchus masou masou | reverse complement strand
CTGTCATGTCTTGTTATGTCTGTTCCTGTCCTTTCTCTTCACTCTGTCTCTCTCTGCTGGTCTTTTTAGGTTACCTTCTCTGTCTCTCATTCTTCAGCTGTTCTACATCTCCTCTAACTAGCTCATTCACTCTTTCACACCTGTTCTCTCTTCCCCCTCTGATTAGGTCTCTATTTCTCTCTCTGTTCCTGCTACTTTCAGTGTCTGATTCTTGTTTGTGTTTTTGATGCCAGAAGCAAGCTGTCGTCGCGTTTGCTTCCACCTTGTCCTATCCTGTCGGAGTCTGCCTGGCAGGTGCATCCTGCATTATACTAACGTTCTTTTTGTTCCATTGACTACGTTGGAAGAGGATTTATGCCATTCCTGTTTTTTCATTAAAGAACTCTGTTTTCTGTTAAAACCGCTTTTGGGTCTTCACTCAAGTACATAACAGAAGAATCAGACCAAGAATGGACCCAGCGGCTCCGGACCCTTTTCACTCCGCCGTCGAGATCCAGGGAGCGATGCTAGGCAGACACGAGGAGGAATTGTCTGCTGCTCGACATGCCGTTGAGACCCTGGCCGTCCAAGTCTCCGACCTCACAAGACAGGTTCACCAACTCCACCTCGATCCACCGCCCACTTCCAGGGTTTCCGAGTCTCCGGAGCCCAGGATCAACAACCCGCCGTGTTACTCTGGGGAGCCCACTGAGTGCCGCTCATTCCTCACTCAGTGTGATGTGGTGTTCTCTCTCCAGCCCAACACTTACTCCAGGAGCGCAGCCCGCATCGCCTACGTCATTTCTCTCCTTACCGGACGGGCGCGTGAGTGGGGCACGGCAGTCTGGGAGGCGAGGGCTGAGTGTATTAACCAGTATCAAGACTTTAAGGAGGAGATGATACGGGTTTTTGACCGTTCTGTTTTTGGGGAGGAGGCTTCCAGGGCCCTGTCTTCCCTATGTCAGGGGAATCGATCCATAACGGATTATTCTATTGAGTTTCGCACTCTCGCTGCCTCAAGTGACTGGAACGAGCCGGCTTTGCTCGCTCGTTTTCTGGAGGGTCTCCTCGTCGAGGTTAAGGACGAGATCCTCTCCCGGGAGGTTCCTTCCAGTCTGGACTCCTTAATAGCTCTCGCTATTCGCATAGAGCGACGGTTTGATCTTCGTCGCCGAGCTCGTGGAAAGGAGCTCGCGTTCTCCGCTGCTCCCCTCTCCACATCACTGCCACCTGCCGCATCACTGCCACCCTCCTCCGCCGGCTCGGATGCTGAGCCTATGCAGCTGGGGGTATCCGCATCTCGGCCAAGGAGAAGGAACGGAGAATCACCAATCGCCTCTGTCTCTACTGCGGCTCCGCTGGTCATTTTGTCACCTCATGTCCAGTAAAAGCCAGA
Organism: Oncorhynchus masou masou; assembly: GCF_036934945.1. NCBI lineage: Eukaryota > Metazoa > Chordata > Actinopteri > Salmoniformes > Salmonidae > Oncorhynchus > Oncorhynchus masou. The sequence continues at coordinate 22,088 of NW_027011556.1, read as the reverse complement.
GCTCATCAGTAAGAGGAGGGCTACTGGTGAGCGCAACTACTCAGGCCTCTCCTTCTGGATCACGCACTACTTTTCCGGTCCATCTCCGCTGGCCCGGTTCATCTGCTTCCTGCAGTGCCTTGATAGACTCTGGGGCGGAGGGCTGTTTTATGGACGAGACCTGGGCTCGGGAACATGACATTCCTCTCAGACAGTTAGGGAGCCCACGGCCTTGTTCGCTTTAGATGGTAGTTCTCTCCCCAAGATTCAGCGTGAGACGCTGCCTTTAACCCTCACTGTCTCTGGTAATCATAGCGAAACCATTTCTTTTTTAATTTTTCGTTCACCTTTTACACCTGTTGTTTTGGGTCATCCCTGGCTAGTGCGCCATAACCCTTCTATTAATTGGTCTAGTAATACTATCCTATCCTGGAATGTTTCTTGTCATGTGACCTGTTTAATGTCTGCTATCCCTCCTGTTTCCTCTGTCTCTTCTTCACAGGAGGAGCCTGGCGATTTGACAGGGGTGCCGGAGGAGTATCACGATCTGCGCACGGTGTTCAGTCGTTCCAAGGCCACTTCTCTCCCTCCACACCGGTCGTATGACTGTAGTATTGATCTCCTTCCGGGAACTACTCCCCCCGGGGTAGATTATACTCTCTGTCGGCTCCCGAACGTAAGGCTCTCGAGGATTATTTGTCGGTTTCGCTCGACGCCGGTACCATAGTCTCCTCCTCCTCTCCCGCCGGAGCGGGGTTTTTTTTTGTTCAGAAGAAGGACGGGTCCCTGCGCCCATGCGTGGATTATCGAGGGCTGAATGACATAACAGTTAAGAATCGTTATCCGCTTCCTCTTATGTCTTCAGCCTTCGAGATCCTGCAGGGAGCCAGGTTTTTCACCAAATTGGACCTTCGTAACGCCTACCATCTCGTGCGCATCAGGGAGGGGACGAGTGGAAGACGGCGTTTAACACTCCGTTAGGGCACTTTGAATACCGGGTTCTTCCTTTCGGCCTCGTTAACGCTCCAGCTGTCTTTCAGGCACTAGTTAACGACGTCCTGAGAGACATGCTGAACATTTTTGTTTTCGTTTACATGGACGATATCCTGATTTTTTCACCGTCTCTCTCGATTCATGTTCAGCACGTGCGACCGCGTCCTCCAGCGCCTTTTGGAGAACTGTCTTTATGTGAAGGCTGAGAAGTGCATTTTTCATGCCGCCTCTGTCCCTTTTCTCGGTTCCGTTATTTCCGCTGAGGGCATTAAGATGGATCCCGCTAAGGTCCAGGCTGTCATTGATTGGCCCGTTCCTAAGTCACGCGTCGAGCTGCAGCGCTTTCTGGGCTTCGCTAATTTCTATCGTCGTTTCATCCGTAATTTCGGTCAGGTGGCAGCTCCCCTCACAGCCCTTACTTCTGTTAAGACGTGCTTTAAGTGGTCCGTTTCCGCCCAGGGAGCTTTTGATCTTCTTAAGAATCGTTTTACATCCGCTCCTATTCTTGTTACACCTGACATCTCTAGACAGTTTGTTGTTGAGGTTGACGCGTCAGAGGTGGGCGTGGGAGCCATTCTTTCTCAGCGCTCTCTCTCTGACGGCAAGGTCCATCCTTGCGCGTTTTTCTCTCATCGCTTATCGCCGTCAGAACGTAACTATGATGTTGGTAATCGCGAACTGCTCGCCATCCGCTTAGCCCTAGGCGAATGGCGACAGTGGTTGGAGGGGGCGACCGTTCCTTTTGTCGTTTGGACTGACCATAGGAACCTTGAGTACATCCGTTCAGCCAAACGACTTAATGCGCGTCAGGCTCGTTGGGCTCTGTTTTTCGCTCGTTTCGAGTTTGTTATTTCTTATCGTCCGGGCTCAAAAACACCAAGCCTGATGCTTTATCTCGTCTCTTCAGTTCTTCTGAGGTCTCCACCGACCCCGAGGGGATTCTCCCTGACGGGCGTGTTGTCGGGTTGACTGTCTGGGGAATTGAGAGGCAGGTAAAGCAAGCACTCGCTCACACTCCGTCGCCGCGAGCTTGTCCTAGGAACCTTCTGTTCGTTCCCGTTCCTACTCGTCCGGCCGTTCTTCAGTGGGCCCACTCTGCCAAGTTAGCCGGCCACCCCGGCGTTCGGGGTACGCTCGCTTCCATTCGCCAGCGTTTCTGGTGGCCCACTCGGGAACGTGACGCGCGTCGATTTGTCGCCGCTTGTTCGGTCTGCGCGCAGACTCAAATCTGGGAACTCTCCTCCTGCCGGCCGTCTCAGACCGCTTCCCATTCCCTCTCGACCGTGGTCTCACATCGCTTTAGATTTTATCACCGGACTGCCTTCATCAGCGGGGAAGACAGTTATTCTTACGGTTGTCGATAGATTCTCTAAGGCGGCTCATTTCATTCCTCTCGATAAGCTCCCTTCTGCTAAGGAGACGGCTCAGATCATTATCGAGAATGTTTTCCGAATTCATGGCCTTCCGTCTGACGTCGTTTCCGACAGAGGCCCGCAGTTCACGTCTCAATTTTGGAGGGAGTTTTGCCGTTTGATTGGGGCTTCCGTCAGTCTCTCGTCCGGCTTTCATCCCCAGTCTAACGGTCAAGCCGAACGGGCCAATCAGACTGTTGGTCGCATTTTACGCAGTCTTTCTTTTCGTAACCCTGCGTCTTGGTCAGAACAGCTCCCTGGGCAGAGTACGCCCACAACTCGCTTCCCTCGTCTGCTACCGGTCTATCCCCTTTTCAGTGTAGCCTCGGGTACCAGCCTCCGCTGTTCTCATCTCAGCTCGCCGAGTCCTGCGTCCCCTCCGCTCAGGCTTTTGTCCAGCGTTGCGAGCGCACCTGGAAGGGGGTCAGGTCGGCACTTTGCCGTAATAGGGCGCAGACTGTGAGGGCCGCTACATAGCGTAGGACCAAGAGTCCTAGATATTGTTGCGGTCAGAGAGTATGGCTCTCCACTCAGAACCTTCCCCTTAAGACAGCTTCTCGCAAGTTGGCCCCGCGGTTCATTGGTCCGTTCCGTATTTCTCAGGTCATTAATCCTGTCGCAGTGCGACTTCTTCTCCAGCGCTATCTTCGTCGCGTTCACCCGGTCTTCCATGTCTCCTGTGTTAAGCCCGTTCTTCGCGCCCCCGCTCGTCCCTCCCCCCATCCTTGTCGAGGGCGCACCCATCTACAGGGTTCGTAAGATTTTGGACATGCGCCCTCGGGGCCGTGGTCATCAGTACCTAGTGGATTGGGAGGGGTACGGTCCTGAGGAGAGGAGTTGGGTTCCCTCTCGGGACGTGCTGGACCGTTCGCTGATCGATGATTTCCTCCGTTGCCGCCAGGTTTCCTCCTCGAGTGCGCCAGGAGGCGCTCGGTGAGTGGGGGGGGTACTGTCATGTCTTGTTATGTCTGTTCCTGTCCTTTCTCTTCACTCTGTCTCTCTCTGCTGGTCTTTTTAGGTTACCTTCTCTGTCTCTCATTCTTCAGCTGTTCTACATCTCCTCTAACTAGCTCATTCACTCTTTCACACCTGTTCTCTCTTCCCCCTCTGATTAGGTCTCTATTTCTCTCTCTGTTCCTGCTACTTTCAGTGTCTGATTCTTGTTTGTGTTTTTTGATGCCAGAAGCAAGCTGTCGTCGCGTTTGCTTCCACCTTGTCCTATCCTGTCGGAGTCTGCCTGGCAGGTGCATCCTGCATTATACTAACGTTCTTTTGTTCCATTGACTACGTTGGAAGAGGATTTATGCCATTCCTGTTTTTTCATTAAAGAACTCTGTTTTCTGTTAAAACCGCTTTTGGGTCTTCACTCAAGTACATAACATTCACAATATATTAAACCCTGCTTCCTGTGTTAACACAGGTCTGTTTGAGCCTGGAGATCTTCCCTATGACCTGGAGAGAAACAATGAGACAGATCCTTCACTGACAGAGATGGTGGAGGTGGCCATTAAGATCCTGAAGAAAAACCCCAGCGGATTCTACCTGCTGGTGGAGGGTGATTGTTGTGTTACATTTACTCTGGCACCAGTAAATACTGTATCAGCTGCACAAGTTTAATAATGTATATCATGTTGAATGTGAAGCTTTACACCTTAGGCTGCTTTGCCAGTGCTGATGCTAGATATTCTCATCTGTCTGAGAGAGAGGTTAACCAAGCTATGCGTTGGCAGGGGGGCGCATCGACCACGGACATCACGACGGTAAAGCCAAGCAGGCCCTGCATGAGGCAGTGGAGATGGACCGGGCTATTGGCCACGCCGGCCTCCTGACCAGCATATATGACACAATGACTGTCGTCACTGCTGACCACTCTCACATGTTCAACTTTGGAGGCTACACTCCAGGGGAACACAATTTTGGTGAGCAGTGGATGATTTTGCAACAGTGTATTGTATATTGTATGTGGCTACACTCAGTCATCAGTCACTTGGATGTCGTGGATGTTGTGATTAATGGTTTGTGATGGAGATCGTTCATTGTTTTCTCTCTGTCTACAGGACTAAATTCCATTTTGAGTGATGTGGACCAGAAGCCCTTCACAGCCATCTTATATGGGAATGGACCAGGGTTTAAAGTAGTCAATGGTCTGAGAGAGAACATCTCCACCCTTGGCTATGGTAAATTAAATCTTATCATCAATGGAGTATTGCCTCTGTCATAGAGAACACCACTTGGTCTTTGGCATGCCAGAAAATCATCCATCTGATCTCTTCTCCTTCCCTTTCCCCACCTCCACCCCTTCCCTTCCTTCCCTCTCTTCAGAGGAAAATAACTACAAGGCCCAGTCTGCAGTGCCGCTGAGTATGGAGACTCATGGAGGAGAGGATGTGGCTGTGTTTGCTAAGGGCCCTATGGCTCACCTGCTGCACGGTGTCCACGAGCAGAACTACATTCCCCATGTCATGGCTTATGCTGCCTGCATTGGCCAGAACAGAGACCACTGCATGTCATCCAGTGGAGCCTCTAGTCTCAGTGCTGCTCTGCCCAGCCTGACAGCTCTCCTCACACTCATCCGTCTCCTCTGCTGACCTTTCACCCCAACCCCCCTCCTGCACTACCCCAACCCTCCTCTTAGTATACATGTAATACTCCCACATATTGTTGTCCAGTTGCAATGCATATTTTCTTCTTACCATTTAAAAAATATTTTTAATTCTATAATGACCACTGCAAGGGCATTTAAAGTTAGTGTTTTGAGGGTTGGTGTTGTTCAGTCAGATGTTGTGTTTGGGAAAATAAGAGGATATCACTTTATTTCTACTGTAACATATAGGATAGGTTGTGTTATTTTACTTTGGTATTGATCACTATTCAGTTAACACCAAAACTATGTGAAGAATTCTGTCATATCAGTTGGTTTAAGAGAAGGATATATCTCTGAATTTATATCAATCATTGTATGGGGTAAATAACCTCCCGGGATTAATGACAAAGCAATGTTGCTGCCCACCTTGTTGTCTGTCAATTCCATGACTATGGATTAGTCAACTTTTCAAAGAAGCCAGTTCCTTTTGAAAATTAGAAACCTAATGCAGGGGAGAGCGAGGTATGTTGTCACACTTTTCACACTCTCTAACATTTACTGGGCACAATACATCACAATCTTATAAATGTCATACCAAATGAAAGAAGGAAGTCTTGGGCACATATGTTGCATTCATTACATCTTCATGTCTTATTTCAGTACGGAGTTGTAGACCGTTAAATAGAGAGTGTGCACATGTGACAGTTTGCAACATCAGCGGGTAAATTGTCACACTTCGTCGGGTAAGTTGTCACATTGGATAATCACAAATAAGAACACAACTAATTAATTGTGAATATTGATTTTAATTTCAAATTCAAAACCAAATTCAATTTCATTAAAGAGCTCAAAATAAAAACAATCATGCCTAGAGAATCTGGCAAATCATGACTTTCAATCAAAACAATAATACTGGCAGAGCACAAAGTAATTAAGTGACACGACCGCTTTACTTCGAACCTTGAAATCGAACGTTCTCTGGCATGCACATAGATCCACGGTAATTGTTGTAATTGGAATGGAATGTACTGCTGCAGATAACTTATTTAATTAAATGTTTAAGGTCTTAACAAAACAGATGTGGTGTTTAAACACACTAATGCACAATTTTGTAACAGCCTATGCGACGTACATCTGTATCTGACTAATCCGACTCATCTTCGGAGTCACAGTTCTGACACACATACATTGCCTGGCCTGAGGTGCAAGCGTCATGGGCCCATTTGTTGCATCTCACACACTTCACCTAAGTCTCCTTAGGAAGGCTTTTTGAAATGGCTCCACACAGACGAGACAGAAGCACTCCTCTTCATCTGATGATGACTCTTCTATGATTTTTTTTATTTTTAGCTGCCTTCTTGTTCTTTGCAGATCCAGATTTTGACTCCCCCCCTTGCTTCCCTTTCTTCGGAAACAGCCTTTTGCTAGATTGTGCCTTATTCTTTTAAATTTCTATTGCCTGCTTCACTGGTGTGTCAGTTAGAATTGCTGTTTTGCGCCATTTTCTTCCTTTACAAGCTTGTTTTCGGGGGTCAGCTTTTGAATATGGCCTGATGTCCTCTGGAGTTGGTAGTCTGCTGTCAGCAATGGCATTGCTGGGCAAGGGTGAGCTGGTGCTAGCATAATAACTGGGCAGGTCTGTGTCTGAGCTCAAGCTAGGCAGGGCTGGAATGATGCTGGGGCCTGGCAGGTTGGTGCTGGAGCCAGGATGGTGCTGGGGCCAGGGAGGGCTGGAATAGTGCTGAGGCCTGGCAGGTTGGTGCTGGAGCCAGGTTGGTGCTGGGGCCAGGGTGGTTGGTGCTGGAGCCAGGTTGGTGCTGGGGCCAGGGAGGTTGGTGCTGGTGCCAGGTTGGTGCTGGGGCCAGGGAGGGCTGGAATAGTGCTGAGGCCTGGCAGGTTGGTGCTGGAGCCAGGTTGGTGCTGGGCCCAGGGAGGGCTGGAATAGTGCTGAGGACTGGCAGGTTGGTGCTGGAGCCAGGTTGGTGTTGGGGCCAGGGAGGTTGGTGCTGGAGCCAGGTTGGCGCTGGGGCCAGGGAGGGCTGGAAAAGTGCTGGGGCCTGGCAGGTTGGTGCTGGAGCCAGGTTGGTGCTGGGGCCAGGGAGGGCTGGAATAGTGCTGAGGCCAGGCAGGTTGGTGTTGGGGCCTGCCAGGGTTGGAATGTTGCTTGGGCCTGGCAGGGCAGGGTTGGTGCTGGGACCTGGCAGGTTGGTGCTGGAGCCAGGTTGGTGCTGGTGCTGGAATAGTGCTGAGGCCTGGCAGGTTGGTGTTGGGGCCTGACAGGGTTGGAATGTTGCTTGGGCCTGGCAGGGCAGGGTTGGTCCTGGGGCCTGGCAGGTTGGTGTTGGGGCCTGACAGGGTTGGAATGTTGCTTGGGCCTGGCAGGGCAGGGTTGGTGCTGGGGCCTGGTAGGGCAGGGTTGGTGCTGGGGCCTGACAGGGTTGGAATGTTGCTTGGGCCTGGCAGGGCAGGGTTGGTGCTGGCTTTGTAGGGTTGGTGCTGGCTTTCCTTCCTTCCTTCCTTCCTTCCTTCCTTCCTTCCTTCCTTCCTTCCTTCTTTCCTTCTTTCCTTCCTTTTCCTTCCTTCCTTCCTTCAAAATCACATTTCCTCATTGCAATTGCATATTCATTAGAGGCTTATTACGCCCACCTCCCTGGCTACTATTCTTGTTGCCACAATGCAATTCATAACACCACTAAATTCATGACACCACTCATGATTGTGTGTATGTGTGTGTGTGTGTGTGTGTGTGGATATACTGTCTCATACAGTAGGCATGTAGTGTGTTAGTACACACACACACACAACAACACACACACACACACACACACACACACACACACACACACACACACACACACACACACACACACACACACACACACACACACACACACACACACACACACACACACACACACACACACACACACACACCAGAGCCTGTCTTGTGTACTCTAGGACTTGTCTGCTGCTCTAAACTGTATATATGTATATAATAATCCATTTACAGTAACATTTAATCTCTATTATCAGAGCTGATTACACTATATCACAATGTTTTTAGAGCATGTTCTATGTGTCGATGTTCACTGGGGCAAGTTGTCGACTTGCCACAAGGTCATTGAGACAACTTGCCCCAAACTGACATGTGTGCTAATGTTGGCTAAATCTTAGGACTGCAGCTAAACTATCAAAAGACACATTATTGTCTCTTCTACTCAGTGCAAAATTATAATTATAATTTTGAACATTAATACCTAACAAATTTCATTGCCTATTCTTTACTTTTGGAAGGGGAGAAATAAGAAAATGCTCACCTCAGATTAGAGTGACCTTGACCACATACGAACAGGAAGTTGACCATAGAACATGTAGTCACACAAAGTGCTCTTTGATTTCTGAGATAACACCTCTAGTGTTGAGGTATGAACAGTGTGACAACCTACCTCGCTCTCCCCCTAACATTCCTCTAGATTTGAATATGAATATATTATTTTGGCCACTCCTCCGACCTAAACAGAAAGCAAAACAGTAAACAGAATCTACATCATAAGCTTTCATCAGATTCCTAAACAATCGTGTAAACATTACAATGAGCAAATCAGAGGCTAATTTGAGTATATGGTTTAAAATGTTATTTTTTAAATGTAAAATGGTATGTATTCCATCTCCTTTATACATACTTCCGAAAGTTAATTGAATGAAAAGTCCCCCACTGTCAGAATTTCATAAAAGATAAGCTAGCCAATCTCTTACCCAATAAAGGAAGTCCTGTTGTTTTTTCTGAAAATGTTGTGTTTACATTATTGATGTGTTGACTGTAAATGGTAGATAATGTATCAGTTTGGCATAGAACTGATTTTGGTTGCACTTTCAATAAGCATTATGGGTACCATTTGGGATGGAAGATACACTGAATGTACAAATATTAAGGACACCTGCTCTTTCTATGACATAAACTGACCAGGTGAATCACGAAAAAATATGACCCCTTATTGATGTCACTTGTTAAATCCACTTCAATCAGTCCATGTGAAGGGGAGGAGACAGGTTAAATAAGGATTTTTAAGCCTTGAGACAATTGAGACATGGATTGTGTATCTATGCCATTTAGAAGGTGAATGGGAAGACAAAAGATTTAAGTGCTTTTGAACAGGGTATGGTAGCAGGTGCCAGGCGCACCGGTTTGTGTCAAGAACGACAGTTTCCTGTGTATCAATGGTCCCCCACCGTAAGGACATCAGCCAACTTGACACAACTGTGGGAATTATTGAGTGAACATGGGCCAGCAACCTCATGTGAGTCCATGCCCTGACGAATTGAGGCTGTTCTGAGAGCAAAAGGGAGGTGCAACTCAATATTAGGAAGGTGTCTTTAATGTTTTATGTGTATATTTTAACAAATCTGTCACTTCATAGAGAAATGTTTAATGCTACACAAATTAATTTGGAAATGTGTTTGTATTGGAATTATTAAAATACCTTGTCAGAAGGAAAACTTTACCATTGAATGAAAAAAGTAAAAATAGTGCAGTTGGAAGTGATTTGAAAATAGACAACAGAAATTTAAAATCTCTAACAATGGCTGGAGAATAGCTGGAATATTAAGTTCCAAACAAACCTATACTCAACCTTGAATGCATGAGGTTTGTGTAGAATGTGAATGGACTCAAGCCACATACTGTAGCCCTTTGGGACTCATGGTGACTGGAGCATGAACATGGAGGTTTAGCTAAGATGGGTATGAAGTATAGTCCACACACTCTGGGGCATTCTTTATGTGGGTGCTGCACATTGTGCATGGTTGGAATCTGGGCTCTAGGGGTCTGTGTCTAGTGTCTTTCCCTTACATACACCTTCTCACTGCAGGAGAGGCTTTACTCTGATAATTTCATCTTCCATCAACCAAGATAAGAGAGCAATCTATCTGATGATATTTCTATAATCCTGTTTTATGTTTGTATGAATAATTGGAGGAATTTAACAGTTTCAAGCTTTATAACGTACACATTCAAGTATACTTTTAACTGCTCATACTCATTCGTATTCTTTTTAAAGTACAGAATACAGTGCCTTGCGAAAGTATTCGCCCCCTTGAACTTTGCGACCTTTTGCCACATTTCAGGCTTCAAACATAAAGATATAAAACTGTATTTTTTTGTGAAGAATCAACAAGTGGGACACAATCATGAAGTGGAACGACATTTATTGGATATTTCAAACTTTTTAACAAATCAAAAACTGACAAATTGGGCGTGCAAAATTATTCAGCCCCTTTACTTTCAGTGCAGCAAACTCTCTCCAGAAGTTCAGTGAGGATCTCTGAATGGTCCAGTGTTGACCTAAATGACTAATAATGATAAATACAATCCACCTGTGTGTAATCAAGTCTCCGTATAAATGCACCTGCACTGTGATAGTCTCAGAGGTCCGTTAAAAGCGCAGAGAGCATCATGAAGAACAAGGAACACACCAGGCAGGTCCGAGATACTGTTGTGAAGAAGTTTAAAGCCGGATTTGGATACAAAAAGATTTCCCAAGCTTTAAACATCCCAAGGAGCACTGTGCAAGCGATAATATTGAAATGGAAGGAGTATCAGACCACTGCAAATCTAACAAGACCTGGCCAGTCCCTCTAAACTTTCAGCTCATACAAGGAGAAGACTGATCAGAGATGCAGCCAAGAGGCCCATGATCACTCTGGATGAACTGCAGAGATCTACAGCTGAGGTGGGAGACTCTGTCCATAGGACAACAATCAGTCGTATATTGCACAAATCTGGCCTTTATGGAAGAGTGGCAAGAAGAAAGCCATTTATTAAAAGATATCCATAAAAAGTGTTGTTTAAAGTTTGCCACAAGCCACCTGGGAGGCACACCAAACATGTGGAAGAAGGTGCTCTGGTCAGATGAAACCAAAATTGAACTTTATGGCAACAATGCAAAACGTTATGTTTGGCGTAAAAGCAACACAGCTCATCACTCTGAACACACCATCCCCACTGTCAAACATGGTGGTGGCAGCATCATGGTTTGGGCCTGCTTTTCTTCAGCAGGGACAGGGAAGATGGTTAAAATTGATGGGAAGATGGAGCCAAATACAGGACCATTCTGGAAGAAAACCTGATGGAGTCTGCAAAAGACCTGAAACTGGGACGGAGATTTGTCTTCCCACAAGACAATGATCAAAACATAAAGCAAAATCTACAATGTAATGGTTCAAAAATAAACATATCCAGGTGTTAGAATGGCCAAGTCAAAGTCCAGACCTGAATCCAATCGAGAATCTGTGGAAAGAACTGAAAACTGCTGTTCACAAATGCTCTCCATCCAACCTCACTGAGCTCGAGCTGTTTTGCACGGAGAATGGGAAAACATTTTAGTGTCTCGATGTGCAAAACTGATAGAGACATACCCCAAGCGACTTACAGCTGTAATCGCAGCAAAGGTGGCGCTACAAAGTATTAACTTAAGGGGCTGAATTTTTCAGTTTTGATTCGTAAAAGTTTGAAATATCCAATAAATGTCTTTCCACTTCATGATTGTGTCCCACTTGTTGTTGATTCTTCACAAAAAATACAGTTTTATATCTTTATGTTTGAAGCCTGAAATGTGGCAAAAGGTCACAAAGTTCAAGGGGGCCGAATACTTTCGCAAGGCACTTTATATGGCTTCATCTCTAATACACACAGTTTCACCAACTGTTTTAATTTCCTGCTTTATCACAAACAAGGTTAATCATGAACCAACTAGGGTGATAGTAGAGTTGTTCCAACAGGAGAGGAGTGTTACATTTGCTCCTGCCACACCCTCTACTGCTCATCCGGTGAGTCCTTGATTGGTCGCCACTCCCCCAGTGCTCTTTCTCTGTGTGTGTGTGTGTGTGTGTGTATGATTGTGTGGGCGGAGGCAGGTGTGCTGGAGTCAGAGCAGATCCCCACCAGCTGCAACCTTTTCCTTAATCAAGACCTCTACAAATACTCAGCCCTGCCACTTCCACGCTGCCAAATCGTTATCTCTGCTCATTCAGTCTATGGTTCTAGCCATTTGTTCCTGTTTAGATCCTGTTGGGCCTGTTTTCCCTTGCCTTACGTTGTTTTCCTCTCTGCTACAGTTTTGTCCACTATGACTCTGGTCCCTGTCTCCAGTCCTACGTCTCGTCAGTCCTGCTACTCTGTCCTGGATCCCCCACTCTACGGCTCCCTTGGATTCCCCTCCTCCCGGATTCCCCTGAGCCTCCAAACCTTGTTTCCTGCAACCCGCCTGAGCTTCCGCTGGCCTGACCTTAATCTTCCCCCCTGTGTTTCAATAAATACCTTGGTTACCTCATCCAAGTCTCCTCGTCTGAGTCTGCTCTGGGTTCACCTTGTTCCTTTCAGGGATACATAGATAATTTTTCTGAGTTAGCACAAAAGGAGACCACAGCAGTACCTGTCCTTTTATGAATCCAGCATGTGAAATGTGGGTTTTTGGATTCTTGAGAATGCATTCCAGAATTGTGATTGGATTCTTATTGTTTCCCTGACCACAACTCGATCTGGTAATAAGCAAGTGATCCATCATCCAATCAGAAGAGTTCCCCTCTTGCTACTCCCTCTAAAATATCTGTTTCAACACCCTCTTCTGGAAATCACTATTTTATTTTATTTTTGGAAAGTTGTGAGTCACTTTTGTGTTATGGATTGTTCACCAGATGTTCTCATGTTGACATATGAAAGGTTGGTTTTTGGATTTCGATTTTGGATTCACAAGAATATTTTGTGAGTGACTTTAGTTGTGGATTGTTCACAAGATGTTCTCATGTCTGGCATGTAAAATGTGGCTTTTGGATTAACTACCTGTTATAACGGTTTTCATGCGGTAGAGAGTCGGACCAAAATGCATCGTGTAGATTGCGATCCATGTTTAATGAACAAAACGTGAATACCTAATCTAAATACAAACCTACAAAACAAAGAACGAACGAAAACCGAACAGCCTATACTAGTGTAAACTAACACAGATACAGGAACAAGGACACTAAGGACAATCACCCATGAAACACACAAAGAATATGGCTGCCTAAATATGGTTCCCAATCAGAGACAACGATACACACCTGCCTCTGATTGAGAACCACTTCAGACCGCCATAGACTTAACTAGAACACCCTACTAAGCTACAAACCCAATACCAACACACCACATACAAAAACCCCATGCCACACCCTGGCCTGACCAAATTTATGAAGATAAACACAAAATACCTCGACCAGGCGTGACACCTGTTTCAAATTTGCAACACCTCTCCAGGAAATCACAATTGGTTTTGCTCTTAGGAAAGTCATTGATTAACATCTTACATAAATTGTCCCTTTTGAGTTGTATATTGTTCACCAGGTGTCTCCCAGTCCTATAGTCAATTAGAAATTGAACTGCAAATAGAAAAACTCTGACTGCGGTGCAGTTATCTGAAAAATATTTTATTGTATCATTAGAGCATCTCACTCTGAAATGATTGACATCAAAGCCCATCAGCTTCACTGTCTCAATCTGTCAGGTCAGATAATGCTACCAATGTGGGACAGCTTTGTTCCTTCCCATGGACACTCGTTGTCTGTCTGTGTCTTTCTCTCAAATCATCCTCCCCTCTCACTAATTCTCTTTATCGCTTCATCTCCCTTTCTCCTCTGGATGTCTCCTTCTATCTCTCCATTTCTCTGGGATCCACAGTTCCATCTGGCCGACCTCCAGCCCTAGAGATTGACTCTGTGGGCCTGTGGAGCACAGCTGAATAATTGAAAAGCAAGAGTGTGTTTAGCCAGGCAGGGGCTCAGGTCTTATTCAGATCAAACACAGACAGCAGGAGCAGGCTGACAGCTGCTGTAGAAAAGGAGATTGAGACTGCAAGATGCTAATGCTCTCCTTTTTCAAAGCAGACATCCTCCTCTTACCCCCTCTGGGCCATTCAACAGCCCCTGAACCTGCTCCACATTTTGAGTGAGCTCAGGAGAGCACTGTTATTAAGGAGATTCACAATGCTTCACATCTCCAAGCTGCCTTCAAGACATAAGCATGCCACAGCCAGTCAACTCCCTCTCACCCAGTTCAGTGTTAGTATGGTGTTTGAGAGTTCAGTTTTAGTATGGTCTTTGAAAGTTCAGCTTTAGTATGGTGTTTGAGAACTCAGTTTTAGTATGGTGTTTCAGAGATGCAATAGGTGTGTCTGTTGCCCATAGAACCTGTCTATCTTGGAAGTACACAGAATGACACAGAGCTACACAGGGTGAATAAGTGAAAGCCAGTCATTCACTGGGCAGCTACACTAATCTAATAATTACTGTGTATTATCTCACAAAGCCATATTACTAAAAATAATTGAAGTTCTCATTTTTCAACATTTGAATGTATGCCCTTTCGACCTCTGTCGGGATTGACAACTCACGTTTCTTATGAATAGGAAAGCTAATCCCTCTCCAGCCCTCTCTCTCTGTGTCGGTTTTAATGAGTGTGGAAACACCAGAAAGCCCTGCCTTTCCTCCTGTGAATATTTCCATTTTGTTTCCTGTAATTCTCCTCCATACAGCCTCCCTATTATGAAAATAATGGTCTAAAATGCACTGTGACGTTAGGAAACTGGAGCCTCCAATTTCATGAACTCAAGAATGAAACCAAGACTTAGGTCACATTTAGAGAGGAAATCGGAGGAGCTAAAGTATGTACAGTACTCAGCAAATCTATGTAGCTAATTACAAACACAACACATAAAGCCACGTGTAACGATCCTCTTCGTCTGATGAAGAGTAGTCAAGATTGGACAAAACGCACTAAGACAAAATAACAAAAATAGACCAACACGAAACAGTTCTATCTGGTGCAGACACAGAGACAGAAAACAACTACCCACAAACACAGGTGGGAACAGGCTACCTAAGTATGGTTCTCAATCAGAGACAACGATTGACAGCTGCCTCCAGGCCAAAACATAGAACAAAACATAGAATGACCCCCCCCAACTCATGCCCTGACCAAACCAAAATAGGGACATAAAAAAGGAACTAAGGTCAGGACGTGACACCATGGCTGTATACTTTATACAATAAATAATAAATGCAACTGCAGGAAAACATCCTATTAACTGTAAAAAAAGTTGGTAAGTTGGTGGTTGAAGATATCCCTCTAGTGGTGTGGGGGCTGTGCTTTGGCAAAGTGGGTGGGGCTATATCCTTCCTGTTTGGCCCTGTCCGGGGTATCATCGGATGGGGCCACAGTGTGTCTCCTGACCCCTCCTGTCTCAGCCTCCAGTATTTATGCTGCAATAATGTATGTGTCAGGGGGCTAGGGTCAGTTTGTTATATCTGCAGTACTTCTCCTGTCTTATCCGGTGTCCTGTGTGAATTTAAGTATGCTCTCTCTAATTCTTTCTCTCTTTCTCTTTTCTTTGTCTCTCAGAGGACCTGAGGCCTAGGACCATGTCTCAAGACTACCTGGCATGATGACTCCTTGCTGTCCCCAGTCCACCTGGCCGTGCTGCTGCTCCAGTTTCAACTGTTCTGCCTGCGGCTATGGAATCCTGACCTGCTACCTGTCCCAGACCTATTATTTGACCATGCTGGTCATTTATGTCATTTATGAACATTTGAATATCTTGGCCATGTTCTGTTATAATCTCCACCGGCACAGCCAGAAGAGGACTGGCCAGAAGAGGCCAGAAGAGGACTGGCCACCCTCATAGCCTGGTTCCTCACTAGGTTTCTTCCTAGGTGTTGTCCTTTCTATGGAGTTTTCCTAGCCAATGTGCTTCAACACCTGCATTGCTTGCTGTTTGGTGTTTTTTAGGCTGGGTTTCTGTACAGCACTTTGAGATATCAGCTGATGTACAAAGGGCTATATTGAAATGTTTATAGACATGAGAGGTTGAAATGGGTTAATTCTTGTTTTTCAGCAAATAATGGAACATCTGTGTTCTGAGTTTATGGTAAGTTCATCCCCAGTCCTACCCCCCATGTACCAAGCATTGCTGCCTCAGGGCTAGGGTTGCAAAATTCTGGGAACTATCTCTAAATTCTCCAGTTATCCAGAAATCTGGTTGGAGGTTGTCGGATTTCCTGCTTGTTCCCTCGTGATTCTGGGAATCTACCAGGGAATTTATTGCAAGTTCCTGTAATTTTGCAAACCTACTCAGGGCGTTTCTTCAATGCCATGGTAGTCAACTCTCATTCATTTTGATTGGATCTCGGGTCTTTGAAATGTTGAGATGTTTATTAAGCAGTTAATAAAATATTTAGAAGTCAAATATTTATTCAGCTCTATTTATGGACCAGACACAGACTGGATGAGCAGAAAAAACTGTGGATTAACAGATTATTGTTTTCATAGGTGATACTGTTCATATAGATTCCCACAGAACACAGGCTACACTGTGAAAGAACCAGCCACAGCCTACACCCTGTGTGATCCCAGACCATTACCCACAAGTACCCACAGCAGCAAGGGAATCAGAACAAGAGAGTGGATAGAGAGAGAGCACAAGTAGACTGACACCAGCTCACTGCTGTTTGGAACATCGCTACTGTTGTTCATAGCTCTTTGGGAAGTAGGGTACTGCAGCACCCCCCTAATAAATAAAATAAAAAAAAGGATTATTATAAAATTTGTTTCAAATATTTTTTTCTTTCATATAAGATAAGATAACGACTTTATTATCCCCATGGGGACATTTTTGTTGCGGCTCTGTGCATACATGACACATAATCAAAGATAGACAAAGGACATATACCATCAATAAATGCATGTAGAAAAAGTGCAATTCATGAGCGATCAATGGTTCATGGTTCATCTGTACACAACAGAGCACTCTATCAACAGAACACAAGTAGTGCACTGGGCCTTTATTACTCATGTATGAGTGGACCAAATTAGCGGACCAAAATTTCAGCAACTGTCACGGCTGATTTCCTCCTCTTCGTCTGAAGAGTAGCAGGGATCGGACCAAAATGCAGCGTGGTAAGTGTCCATAGTAGATTTTAATAATAAACCGAAACAGTACAAAAAAAATAAACGAAACATGTAACAAACCGAAACAGTACAGTGTGGTGAAACAAACACAGACACGGAAACATATGGTTCCCAATCAGAGACAACAATAGACAGCTGCCTCTAATTGAGAACCAATCAAGACAAAAACACATACCTCACCCATGTCACACCCTGACCTAACCATAAATAACAAGGAAAACAAAGAATACTAAGGTCAGGTTGTGACAGCACCACTACCACTAAACATCTTCCGCGACCATACAGCTGTTGCTAGAGGACCACCAGAGGTTGTACCTTGGGCCCTGGCCTGATTGTAAACAGGAACACCTATTCATTGACTACAGCTTAGTGTTCAACACCATAGTGCCCTCAAAGCTCATGACTAAGCTAAGGACCCTGGGACTAAACACCTTCTTCTGCAACTGGATCCTTACCCAAGTGGTAAGGGCAGGTAACAACACATCCGCCACACTGATCCTCAACACAGGGGCCTGTCAGGGCTGCGTGCTCAACTCCCTCCTGTACTCCCTGTTCACTCATGACTGCATGACCAGGTATGACTCCATCATCAAGTTTGCAGATGACACAACAGTGATAGGCCTGATCACCGACAATAATGAGACAGCCTATAGGGAGGAGGTCAAAGACCTGGCCGTGTGGTGCCAGGACAACAACCTCTCCATCAACGTGATCAAGACAAAGGAGATAATTGTGGACTACAGGAAGAGGAGGACCGAGCACGCCCCCATTCTCATCGACGGGGCTGTAGTGGAGCAGGTTGAGAGCTTCAAGTTCCTTGGTGTCCACATCACAACAAACTATCATGATCCAAACACACTAAGACAGTTGTGAAGAGGGCACAACAAAGCCTATTCCCCCTCAGGAGACTGAAAAGATTTGGTATGGGTCCTCAGATCCTTAAAAGGTTCTACAGCTGCACTTTCGAGAGCGTCCTGACTGGTTGCATCATTGCCTGGTATATCAACTGTTCTGCCCCAGACCGCAAGGCACTACAGAGGGTAGTGCGTACGGCCCAGTACATTACTGGGGCCATCCAAGACCTCTATAATAGGCGGTGTCAGAGGAAAGCCTGACAAATTGTTAAAGACCCCAGCCACCTTAGTCATAGACTGTTCTCTCTGCTACCGCATGGCAAGTGATACCAGAGTAACTGTTGGCCACAGTAACATAGTCACATTTAGTCAGACAATGCAGAAGGAGTATTTGGCTGAATCATATGTAGTCAATCAAACAAAAATAACAGTAATAAAATCACTCTATGTGCCACATGCATCATGCACTCCCTTCAAGTCTTATTCCTCTCCAGCTTTATCATCCCTGCAGCTTGTTCATTGAAGGGGATAAACCAAGAGCAGCAGAGTGGAATAAGACTTGACAAGTCAATCATTATATTGGAAGGATGATGCATTTGTCATCTTTTACTTGTTGAATCTGAGTGTGTTTACTGAGGAGAACACAAGCCAGCCAGCGAGAAGCAACTTTATAACTCAGGTCAAGAACTGCTGCGCTGTGTTCACACACCTTTCAGGAAGACACAAGTCTGTAATAAACAAGGGTTTTACCTCCGATGTGTCCATTTACCAACTGGACCTCCAAAGGAGAGTTAATTTGAGGTCAGACAGGACATTATGAGTAAGCTGTACATAAAGAAACTGAGTGGTAAATTCTTTCGTATATAAATGTTTTTGTTTGCGCTGAGGACAAACTTCCCTTGTGTTGTGGTTTTGGATCTGATGTAGTGGGTCATCTCTGTCAGCCAAATTAAACATTGGATAAGAGGGAATTCACACCAATAGAAATACACTCTTTGGATTTAAAGTATTTTCCATTGACATGTGAATGTTTATTTGTGTGTTATGTGTTCAATGCTGGTGACTTCATTTGGATGTTTGGATGCATGGTGTCCTATTGCACTTTTGTGCTAATAAGAATTTATTTTTGAAACGCCATGGGCATTGGTCCAATTGGATTGAGCCTAGTGGTTAGAGTGTTGGTCCAGCAACCGAAAGGTTTGCTGGATTGAATCCCCGAGCTGACAAGGAAAATCTGTCATTCTGCCCTTGAACAAGGCAGTTAACTCACTGTTCCCCCGGTACGCTGTCATTGTAAATAAGAATTGTTCTTAACTGACTTCCCTAGTTATATAAAGTTCTTATTTTATTTAAATGGGGCAATTTAAAACTACCAAGTTACATGACTTAGCACATGGTTTCCCAAAGTTGGTCCTAGGGCCCCTGGGTTCACGTTTAGATTTTTGACCTATCACTACACAGCTGATTCAAATAGTCAAAGCTTGATGATGAGTTGGTTATTTGTATTAGTACTGATTATTCTCAATGTCATACTTTGCATTTTATTCCGCTAACTGTGAAACTAATAGAGTTCACATGTCAAGGAAAAGCATGACATTTTCATTCAGACATTGTATTGTCTTGCAGACTTTTGGGCTCCTGTCATTCCTCTAAAACCCAAGCAGCCCTAACTCTTAGATCACACTTCCTGAGAGAGGCTTTGATGGGGTAAAGCTGCATGACGTCTCCTATGATCCCTGCCTGGGTCTGTCTGGGTCTCCCTGCCTGCCTACCCAGTGTGTTGGTTGTCTCTACAGCTGCAAGCTCTTACAGTTGATCGAAAGAGGAATGAGCACCATCCCCCAAGCCCTTCAAACCCCACAATGCGAGATTCCATGTCTGTCTTTAATGAGCCCCTAAAGCTCATGTATTTTTCACTGACATGTGAACGTTTATTTGTGTGTTATGTGTTCAATAATGGTGACGGGGCGGCAGCGTAGCCTACTGGTTAGAGCGTTGGACTAGTAACCGGAAGGTTGTGAGTTCAAACCCCGACCTAACAAGGTACAAATCTGTCGTTCTGCCCCTGAACAGGCAGTTAACCCACTGTTCCCAGGCTGTTATTGAAAATAAGAATGTGTTCTTAACTGACTTGCCCGGTTAAATAAAGGTAAAATAAAAAATAAAAACTTCATTGGGATGTTTGGATGGAAGCTCCTCTTTGCTGCTGCTATTCAAATCTGGGCTGTGTTCATAGACAGCATATTCATCTGATTATCTCCAAAGAGAATGATTTGCCAAGTACATTAATATCCAAATCACCTGATCGCTGAACCAGAAGTTTTCCTTCCAAATGGCTGCCACTTTTGAAAGTGTGCCCAATTATTGCAAATATTAAAATACTTTACATTGTTAAATTGTAATGATCTAAACGGGACTGGTTACTGTGTGTTAGTGCAAAGGCCTCTCCTTTTCTCATTCAAGATGACAGCATGTGATTGAATGTTTGACATTCTTTTGAAACAGGGAACCCTTTCATTAGTCTCAATGAGTAACTGTTGGGAGGCTCCTATAACTGTAATTCATCCATTGGTTCTTTAAATAAACAATTGCTACACAATGTATTTCTGAAACTCGCTAAATCTGACTTGTAAAGGAAAGATTACAATTTGACTTAATGGCTGAAAAAAGACAACACATTTCACATTAACACATTCCTTTTCCTACTATGTCCTAAACATCCGTTTATAAAGTTCACTAGGCTTCTCTGCTGATCTTCCTCTCGCTACTATTTAACAGAGGGTTCATTTATTCAAGGACTTCCACTCATACGCTCAACCCCAAAGCATATTTCAAAGGAGAGATTTAGAGTGTTGTGAAGTGTCTTCAAACAAATAGGCTGTTCTCAGTTGGTAATTAACAGCATCTAATCCCTACTCTCTTTTCCCTATCTCTCCATCTGGTTATGAAATGGGATTGTTAATTGATTCCAGTAAGAGGAGGCAGGCAGCTCACCACAGAGGAAACTCGGCTCCAGAGAGGAACTGTTCCCCTCCCTCCCACTGCTGAGGAGAACACAAGCCAGCCAGCTAGCAGAAACCTTAACTCAGGTCAAGCACTGCTCTGCTGTGTTCACACAGCTTCCAGGAAGACACAACTCTGGCCATAGTGAGTAAGCTGTAAACAAAGAAACTGGGTGGTAAATTCTTGCGTAGATGGATGTTCTTGTTTGTGCTGAGGACAAACTTCCCTTGTGTTATGGTTTTGGTTCTGATGCAGCAGCTCATCTCTGCCAGCCTAAACATTGGATAAAAGAGAATTCACACCAATAGAAATACCCTCTTTGGATTTAAAATATCTTTCATAGTACACTTTATTTTAAGTCTTGCTGCTTTTTTCATGTGTGGTATTATCATAGGCCATCTTGATAAGCTTTGAATGTCCCCAAAGCATCACCAGAGGAGCTGAGCAATTCATGCTAATTCAGCCAGTGGTAGGAATTGGGTTCACTTCCTCATACTGTACACCTTTACCACAATGGACACAAGAGCTGAAACTTCTATAGGAAAAGGAATGTCAACCGTGATGTGGACCTCCTTGACACAGACTTGATAGAGGATGGAGTAAATGGATGAGGCTGATATACTGTAGGTCACGCTGCTTCCTACGTCCGTCCTGTTCTCCCAGGGAAATCATGTCTCTGCCTGCTGTGATGTCAATAGAGAGGCTCAAAACAACACTGACCTGTTTTTATTTGGGATGCCTTTCTTCCATGTAAAACAACTCATGTAAAGTCTGTTGTTGGAAGTCAAGTGACCTCGCTCTGTGCTCTGCACAATCTTGTTTCTTCTTAAGCCCTCTTTTATCTAGTTCATAGGGCTGTTGTTGAACCCTCACAAACATCCTCAAATACTAACATTTTTGTATCCAGGTCGGTTCAAAAAATAGGTTAATGCCCCTCTCCGTTCTCTTTCTACCCCCACATACATTCCTTTCTTCCTAGGTCCATGACATATAACCCCTTCCTAATGAACAAACATTATTTAACACTACTAGAAAGACAGGGTAGAATTCTTGCCAGTTATAATGGCGTATACATCATTTAGTCATTATTCATAAAAAATCCCATAACATTGATTGAAAGAGGAATGAGCACCGTCCCCCAATCCCTTCAAACCCCACAAAGAGAGATGCCAAGTCTGTCTTTAATGAGCCTCTAAAGTCAGGAGCGAGTCACTACGAAGTAGTTTAACACGAGAGATAGGGATTTAGTGAGCATACACATTATATGA
>NW_027011555.1:0-23469 GCF_036934945.1 Oncorhynchus masou masou | reverse complement strand
TCTATACAGCAAATTCTCTGGAAAACAACAGAAACCTGAAAACCCCATCCAACCTGGAACGGAGTGAGTAATGCTTAGTCTGAAACTATATTTTAAAAGCCAAAAGCCAAGAAGAAAAATACACAACATTACTTTATAAGGACTGAATTCTAACATAATTCTGCCAAGCTTGATACAGCTTCAACTATCACTGACGTGTCAAGTGAGAGGTGTCAAAGCCCATTAGCCCAACAATGGCAGGAGAGTCACACAGTCTACCCCAACCAAATGGAGAGGCCTTAGAGGCTCCCTCCCGCTGTTCAGAGGTAATTAAAATACAGTACCCTTTGCATGTAAAGAATGATAAGTCAAGAAAAGATTACAAAATGAAGCTCCTTATGGAAAATCAAGAGACACTTTTTGCTGACTATTACAAAAATGGGAACATCAGCAACCTTATCTTCCACACAAACCATCCCCTGGCATGGCACAGTGCTATATTAGCACACTACCCCTTTGTTAAGAGAGGGGGGGTTAACGAGGGGAAACTCAGAATACTTGATAACGAGGACTCTGAGTCAAGAATATAAATATCTATAAGTCCGGAACAGTAATTGTACAGAGTAACACCAAACAGTTTCAGCTGGACTTTCACCTAATCAAAGAATTAGCCCAGCAGGAGAAGCTCTCCCTTGATAAAGATACCCCCACACCGAGCGGGTCAGACCAGACCTCTTCACTATGTAACCCCACAGACGAGCTAACCCCCAGCGGAGAGTCAACCTCCCAGCACAGATTACCACCCCTCATTGAAATGAAGGACAAATTCACCCAGCTGAGATAAGGCAGGTGGAGCTGGAACAGCAGGTGATCACACTTCAGTCAGCACAGACCCAGACAACAGCCCAGCACAACAACAGCCCCTTAACCAGACCAGGAGAGCTGGAGGTGGACAGAGACATATCTGCACTTTGGACAGTGGTGAGACAAATACAACAGGAGAAAGAGGAGCAGAACAGGCAACTAGAGGAGAGTATCAGACTGCTGGTGGAGGAGAGGTTGAGGGGGATGGAGGAGAGGGTGAGGGGGATGAGGAGAGGTTGAGGGGATGGAGGAGGGGTTGAGGGGACGGCGTGGACAGAGAACAACCCACCAGAGAGGTGGCCACCCCCACAGAGAAGCCAGCAGAACAGCCCACCTCAGCACCCAACAAAAAATCTTGACACCACAGCAGAACAGTCCACACCAGACCCTGACCATAGAGTCGACATCACAGCAGAACAGACAAATGAAGAACCCCAAGCCCAGCGGCTCTCACCCCTCTGAGCACCCCCTGTCAGCCACCCTGATAGCTCCTCTGACAACCCCCCACACCCACTGAGGACAAACACAAGACACAGATTGTACTACTATGGACTCAAATGGGGAAATATAAGTAGAAGAAAAAAATATTTTCCCAAACACAGTGTGTTCCAAACTCTGGTGTCCAAACACCCAGAGCGCCAGACCTTCTGTCTGAGGCCAAACTAGGCTCACCCAGCCACGTAATAATACACACAGGCACAAACGACCTGAGGGCACAGCAGGAAAGAGTGGCCACAGCACTGAAGGGAGTGATTGAAAAGGCTTCTTCTACTTTCCCCAACGCACAAGTGGTTATCTCCACCCTGCTACCACGAAAAGACTTCCACCCTGCCACAATACAGCGGGTAAACGCAAGTATTTCCCGTGACTGTGCCTCAAAACCAAACGTTTTCCTGGCCCACCACTCCACCCTGGACTTGAACAGCCTCTATGACCAGGTCCACCTCTACAAGGCAGCAGTGCCCATCTTTGCCCGAACTCTAAAGGACATCGCTCTCAAACGTATCCCCAACACTTCACACAGGAGCAACAGATCAATAGATACCCCACCCAGACCAGCGAGACACCCTCCCAGACCTGCAGGACCCCCCTGGACCTACACATAGAGGACCCACGCCAAGAGGAATTACATCCAGACCACCGCACACCCAGACACATCCACAATTTCTGCTACTCCCACCAATCAACACCCCCACGTCAACCATGCCCACACCCCATTTAGGCTCCCCCAGATCAGACCTATGCCAATTTGCCCACCCCCATGCACCACCCCGCAAAGAGGCCTCAACATGGAAGCTTACACATACGCCCAGGTAGTGATGGGCAAACAGTCCCAACCCCCACTCTCACACTCGCCTGCCAATGGCATGTACCAGATGCTCAGCAGGCTCTGCTCACACTTACTGGCCTGAGGCCAAACCACGACCAACAACATTGGACACTTTATGGAACAAAAGCCTTTACTCTTTCATCCTGGAATATCCAAGGCCTGAGGTCATCTGCCTTTGGCCTGAAGAGCAAACCCGGACTTCACCAAAGAAATCGGTAATACAGACATTGTCATCCTGCAAGAAACCTGGTATAGAGGAGACAGACCCACTGGATGCCCTCTAGGTTACAGAGAGCTGGTAGTCCCATCCACCAAAACTACCAGGTGTGAAACAGGGAAGGGACTCAGGGGGTATGCTAATTTGGTATAGAGCAGACCTAACTCACTCCATTAAATTAATCAAAACAGGAACATTCTACATTTGGCTAGAAATTCAAAAGGAAATTATCCTAACAGAGAATAATGTCCTCCTGTGTGCTACCTATATCCCCACTAGAATCCCCATATTTTAATGAAGACAGCTTCTCCATCCTGGAGGGGGAAATCAATCATTTCCAGGCCCAGGGACATGTACTAGTCTGTGGTGACCTAAATGCCAGAACCGGACAAGAACCTGACACCCTCAGCACACAGGGGGACAAACACCTGCCTGGAGGTGACAGCATTCCCTCCCCCCCGTATGCCCCCTAGGCACAACTATGACAACATAACCAACAAAAACGGGTCACAACTCCTGCAGCTCTGTCGCACGCTGGGTATGTACATAGTCAATGGTAGGCTTCGAGGGGACTCCTATGGTAGGTACACCTATAGCTCATCTCTTGGCAGTAGTACTGTAGACTACTTTATCACTGACCTCAACCCAGAGTCTCTCAGAGCGTTCTACAGTCAGCCCACTGACACCCCTATCAGACCACAGCAAAATCACAGTCTACCTAAACAGAGCAATACTCAATCATGAGGCATCAAAGCCAAAGGAACTGAGTAACATTAAGAAATGCTATAGATGGAAGGAATGCAGTTTGGAAACCTACCAAAAAAACAATTAGCAACAACAAATTCAATCCCTTTTAGACAATTTCCTGGGTAAAACGTTCCACTGTAATAGTGAAGGTGTAAACTTGGCAGTAGAAAATCTTAACAGTATATTTGACCTCTCAGCTTCCTATCAAATCTAAAAATCTCAAATAGAAACCGAAGAAAATTAACAACAATGACAAATGGTTTGATGAAGAATGCAAAAATCTAAGAAAGAAATTGAGAAACCTGTCCAACCAAAAAAACATAGAGACCCGGAAAACCTGAGTCTACGCCTTCACTATGGTGAATCACTAAAACAATACAGAAATACACTACGGAAAAAGAAGGAACAGCATGTCAGAAATCAGCTCAATGTAATTGAAGAATCCATAGACTCTAACCACTTCTGGGAAAATTGGAAAACACTAAACAAACAACAACACGAAGAATTATCTATCCAAAATGGAGATGTATGGGTAAACCACTTCTCCAATCTTTTGGCTCTGTAACAAAGAATAAACAGCAAAAACATATACATGATCAAATACAGATCTTAGAATCAACTATTAAAGACTACCAGAACTCACTGGATTCTCCAATTACATTGAATGAGTTACAGGACAAAATAAAAACCCTCCAACCCAAAAGGCCTGTGGTGTTGATGGTATCCCCAATGAAATGATCAAATATACAGACAACAAATTCCAATTGGCTATACTAAAACTCTTTAACCTCTTGAACCTAGGGCGCTATATCATTTTTGACAAAAAGACGTGCCTGCTTTAAGCGCAATATTTTGTCACAAAGAGATGCTCGACTATGCATATAATTGGTAGCTTTGGAAAGAAAACACTCTGACGTTTCCAGAACTGCAAAGATATTTTCTGTGCGTGCCCTAGAACGTGAGCTACAGGCAAAACCAAGATGAGACGGCATCCAGGAAATGAGCAGGATTTTGAGGCTCTGTTTTCCATTGTCTCCTTATATGGCTGTGAATGCGAGAGGAGTAAGTCTGCCCTTTCTGTCGTTTCCCCAAGGTGTCTGCAGCATTGTGACGTATTTGTAGGCATATCATTGGAAGATTGACCATAAGAGACCACATTTACCAGGTGTCCGCCCGGTGTCCTGCGCCGAAATTGGTGAGCAAAAGTCAGCTGCAAGTATTTTTCCACAGAATTCAGAGAAGAATGCAGGCTTCCACGAACGATATATCAATGAAGAGATATGTGAAAAAACACCTTGAGGATTGATTCCAAACAACGTTTGCCATGTTTCGGTCGATATTATGGAGTTAATTCGAAAAAGTTTGACGTTGTAGGTGACTGAATTTTCGGTTCGCTTCGGTAGCCAAATGTGATGTACAAAACGGAGCGATTTCTCCTACACACAGACGCTTTCAGGAAAAACTGCGCATTTGCTATGTAACTGAGAGTCTCCTCATTGAAAACAACCGAAGCTCTTCAAAGGTAAATGATTTTATTTATTTGGTTATCTGGTTTTTGTGAAAATGTTGCGTGCTAAATGCTACTCAAAATGCTAAGCTAGCTTAGCATACTCTTACACAAATTAGTCAATTGCTATGGTTCAAAAGCATATTTTGAAAATCTGAGATGACAGTGTTGTTAAGAAAAGGCTAAGCTTGAGAGTAGGCGCATTATTTTCATTTTATTTGCGATTTTCAGAAATCGTTAACGTTGCGTTATGCTAATGAGCCTGAGGCTTTAGTCACGATCCCGGATCCGGGATAGGGAGTTTCAAGAGGTTATCATCATCCTTAGCTCTGGCATCTTCCTCAATATTTAAACCATGACTGATCACCCCAATCCACAAAATTGAGACAAATTTGACTCCCAATAACTACCGTGGAATAAGGGCCAACAGTAACCTTGTGAAAACCTGCATTATCATTAACAGCAGACCTGCATATCTCCTCAATGAAAACAATGTACTGAGCAAAATGTCAAATTGGCTTTTACCAAATTACTGTACAACAAACCATGTATTCACCCTGCACACCCTAATTGACAAACAAACAAACTAAAACAAAGGCAAAGTTTTCTCATGCTTTGTTGATTTCAAAAAAGCCTTCGACTCAATTTGGCATGAGGGTCTGCTAAACTGATGGAAAGTGGTGTTAGGTAAACATACGATATCATAAAATCCATGTACACAAACAACAAGTGTGCGGTTAAAATTGGCAAAAACACACAAATTTCTTCACGAGGGTCGGGGGTTAGACAGGGATGCAGCTAAGCCCCACCCTTCAACATATATATCAACGAACTGGCGCGGGCACTAGAAAAAAAAAAAAAAAAAAAAAGTCTGCAGCACCCGGCCTCACCCTACTAGAATCTGAAGTCAAATGTCTGTTGTTTGTTGATGATCTGGTGCTTCTGTCACCAACCAAGGAGGGCCTACAGCAGCACCTAGATCTTATGCACAGATTCTGTCAGACCTGGGCCCTGACAGTAAATCTCAGTAAGACCAAAATAATGGTGTTCCAAAAGGTCCAGTCACCAGGACAACAAATACACATTCCATCTAGACACTGTTGCCCTAGAGCACACAAAAAACTATACATACCTTGGCCTAAACATCAGCGCCACAGGCAACTTCCACAAAGCTGTGAACGATCTGGAGAGACAAGGCAAGAAGGGCATTCTATGCCATCAAAAGGAACATAAATTTCAACATACCAATTAGGATTTGGCTAAAATACTTGAATCAGTCATAGAGCCCATTGCCCTTTATGGTTGTGAGGTCTGGGGTCTGCTCACCAACCAAGACTTTACAAAATGGGACAAACACCAAATTGAGACTCTGCACGCAGAATTCTGCAAAAATATCCTCCGTACAACGTAGAACACCAAATATTGCATGCAGAGCAGAATTAGGCCGATACCCACTAATTATCAAAATCCAGAAAAGAGCTGTTAAATTCTATAACCACCTAAAAGGAAGCGATTCCCAAACCTTCCACAACAAAGCCATCACATACAGAGAGATGAACCTGGAGAAGAGTCCCCTAAGCAAGCTGGTCCTGGGGCTCTGTTCACAAACACACCCTACAGAGCCCCATGACAGCAGCACAATTAGACCCAACCAAATCATGAGAAAACAAAAAGATAATTACTTGACAAATTGGAAAGAATTAACAAAAAAACTGAGCAAACTAGGAATGCTATTTGGCCCTACACAGAGAGTACACAGCGGCAGAATACCTGACCACTGTGACTGACCCAAAATTAAGGAAAGCTTTGACTATGTACAGACTCAGCGAGTATAGCCTTGCTATTGAGAAAGGCCGCCGTAGGCAGACATGGCTCTCGGGAGAGAAGACAGGCTATGTGCTCACTGCCCACAAAATGAGGTGAAACTGAGCTGCACTTCCTAACCTCCTGCCCAATGTATGACCATATTAGAGAGACATATTTCTCAGATTACACAGATCCACAAAGAATTCGAAAACATCCAATTTTGAAAACTCCCATATCTACTGGGTGAAATTCCACAGTGTGCCATCAGAGCAGCAAGATTTGTGACCTGTTGCAATGAGAAAAGGGCAACCAGTGAAGAACACTCACCATTGTAAATACAACCTATATCCATGCTTATTTATTTTATATTGTGTCCCTACCATTTGTACATTGTATAAACACTGTATATATATATATATAATATGACATTTGTAATGTCTTTATTGTTTTGAAACTTCTGTATGTGATATCTACTGTTAATTTTTATTGTTTATTTCACTTTATATATTATCTACCTTACTTGCTTTGGCAATGTTAACACATGTTACCCATGCCAATAAAGCCCTTGAATTGAATTGAATTGAGAGAGACAGGGCAGGCAGAGAGAGAGAGAGAGAGAGAGAGACAGGACAGGCAGAGAGAGAGAGAGACAGGGCAGGCAGAGAGAGAGAGAGAGAGAGAGACAGGGCATGCAGAGGGAGAGACAGGGCAGGCAGAGAGAGAGACAGGGCAGGCAGAGAGAGAGAGAGAGAGAGACAGGGCAGGCAGAGAGAGAGAGAGAGACAGGGCAGGCAGAGAGAGAGAGAGAGAGAGAGGGCAGGCAGAGAGAGAGAGAGAGAGAGACAGGGCAGGCAGAGAGAGAGAGGCAGGGCAGAGAGGAGAGAGACAGGGCAGGCAGAGAGAGAGAGAGAGAGACAGGGCAGGCAGAGAGAGAGAGAGACAGGGCAGGCAGAGAGAGAGCGTGAGAGAGACAGGGCAGGGCAGAGAGAGAGAGAGAGACAGGCAGGCAGAGAGAGAGAGAGAGACAGGGCAGGCAGAGAGAGAGAGAGAGGGCAGGCAGAGAGGAGAGAGAGAGAGACAGGGCAGGCAGTGAGAGAGAGACAGGGCAGGCAGAGAGAGAGAGAGACAAGGCAGGCAGAGAGAGAGAGACAGGGCAGGCAGAGAGAGAGAGAGAGAGAGGCAGGCAGAGAGAGAGAGAGAGAGACAGGGCAGGCAGAGAGAGAGAGAGACAGGGCAGGCAGAGAGAGAGAGACAGGGCAGGCAGAGAGAGAGAGAGACAGGGCAGGCAGAGAGAGAGAGAGAGACAGGGCAGGCAGAGAGAGAGAGAGAGCAGGGCAGGCAGAGAGAGAGAGAGAGACAGGGCAGGCAGAGAGAGAGAGAGAGACAGGGCAGGCAGAGAGAGAGAGACAGGGCAGGCAGAGAGAGAGAGAGAGAGAGACAGGGCAGGCAGAGAGAGAGAGAGAGACAGGGCAGGCAGAGAGAGAGAGAGAGAGAGAGAGAGAGAGAGAGAGAGAGAGGGCAGGCAGAGAGAGAGAGAGAGAGAGAGAGACAGGGCAGGCAGAGAGAGAGAGAGAGAGAGACAGGGCATGCAGAGGGAGAGAGACAGGGCAGGCAGAGAGAGAGAGAGACAGGGCAGGCAGAGAGAGAGAGAAAGAGAGACAGGGCAGGCAGAGAGAGAGAGAGAGACAGGGCAGGCAGAGAGAGAGAAAGACAGGGGCAGGCAGAGAGAGAGAGAGAGAGAGACAGGGCAGGCAGAGAGAGAGAGAGAGACAGGGCATGCACTGGGAGAGAGACAGGGCAGGCAGAGAGAGAGAGAGAGAGACAGGGCAGGCAGAGAGAGAGAGAGCGAGAGAGGGCAGGCAGAGAGAGAGAGAGAGACAGGGCAGGCAGAGAGAGAGAGAGAGACAGGGCAGGCAGAGAGAGAGAGAGAGACAGGGCAGGCAGAGAGAGAGAGAGAGAGACAGGGCATGCAGAGGGAGAGAGACAGGGCAGGCAGAGAGAGAGAGAGAGAGACAGGGCAGGCAGAGAGAAGAGAGAGACAGGGCAGGCAGAGAGAGAGAGAGACAGGGCAAGCAGAGAGAGAGAGAGAGGGCAGGCAGAGAGAGAGAGAGAGACAGGGCAGGCAGTGAGAGAGAGAGCAGGGCAGGCAGAGAGAGAGAGAGACAAGGCAGGCAGAGAGAGAGAGGAGACAGGGCAGGCAAAGAGAGAGAGAGAGAGAGGAGTGCAGGCAGAGAGAGAGAGAGAGAGACAGGGCAGGCAGAGAGAGAGAGACAGGGCAGGGCAGAGAGAGAGAGAGAGACAGGGCAGGCAGAGAGAGAGAGAGAGACAGGGCAGGCAGAGAGAGAGAGAGAGAGACAGGGCAGGCAGAGAGAGAGAGAGAGGGAGAGAGTGCAGGCAGAGAGAGAGAGAGAGAGACAGGGCAGGCAGAGAGAGAGAGAGACAGGGCAGGCAGAGAGAGAGAGAGACAGGGCAGGCAGAGAGAGAGAGAGAGACAGGGCAGGCAGAGAGAGAGAGAGAGAGACAGGGCAGGCAGAGAGAGAGACAGGGCAGGCAGAGAGAGAGAGACAGGGCAGGTAGAGAGAGAGAGAGGAGAGAGAGAGAGAGAGAGAGAGAGAGAGAGAGACAGGGCAGGCAGAGAGAGAGGAGGAGAGAGACAGGGCAGGCAGAGATAGAGAGACAGGGCAGGCAGAGAGAGAGAGAGAGACAGGGCAGGCAGAGAGAGAGAGAGACAGGGCAGGCAGAGAGAGAGAGAGAGACAGGGCAGGCAGAGAGAGAGAGAGAGACAGGGCAGGCAGAGAGAGAGAGACAGGGCAGGCAGAGAGAGAGAGAGAGACAGGGCAGGCAGAGAGAGAGAGAGAGACAGGGCAGGGCAGGCAGAGAGAGAGAGACAGGGCAGGCAGAGAGAGAGAGAGAGACAGGGCAGGCAGAGAGAGAGAGAGAGACAGGGCAGGCAGAGAGAGAGATGGCAAGTAGAGAGAGAGAGAGAGAGAGAGAGAGAGAGAGAGAGAGAGACAGGGCAGGCAGAGATAGGGAGGGACAGAGATAGGGCAGGCAGAGAGAGAGAGAGAGGGCAGGCAGAGTGAGAGAGAGAGAGAGAGAGAGACAGGGCAGGCAGAGAGAGAGAGAGAGAGAGGGCAGGCAGGAGAGAGAGAGAGAGACAGGGCAGGCAGAGAGAGAGAGAGAGAGAGGGCAGGCAGAGAGAGAGAGAGAGACAGGGCAGGCAGAGAGAGAGAGAGAGAGACAGGGCAGGCAGAGAGAGAGAGAGAGAGACAGGGCAGGCAGAGAGAGAGAGAGAGAGACAGGGCATGCAGAGGGAGAGAGACAGGGCAGGCAGAGAGAGAGAGAGAGAGAGGGCAGGCAGTGAGAGAGAGACAGGGCAGGCAGAGAGAGAGAGAGACAAGGCAGGCAGAGAGAGAGAGACAGGGCAGGCAAAGAGAGAGAGAGAGAGAGTGCAGGCAGAGAGAGAGAGAGAGACAGGGCAGGCAGAGAGAGAGAGAAAGACAGGGCAGGCAGAGAGAGAGAGAGACAGGGCAGGCAGAGAGAGAGAGAGACAGGGCAGGCAGAGAGAGAGAGAGACAGGGCAGGCAGAGAGAGAGAGAGACAGGGCAGGCAGAGAGAGAGACAGGGCAGGCAGAGAGATGAATTGAATTGAGAGAGAGAGAGAGAGAGAGGGCAGGCAGAGAGAGAGAGAGAGGGCAGGCAGAGAGAGAGAGAGAAAGACATTATTATTTTGTAATATATTACTTTACCTTTAATAGATGTCTTATTTATCTATGGATTTACTTCCAAAGATGTTATTCTGTTTGTCTGAGGTACTCTAAATTCAGGGGTGAAAGGTCAAAATGACAATAGGTAAGAGGGCAGGGTTGAGGGGTCAAAAGAACTCACCAGCTCACGACCAGGGGGATAGGCTGTTTGTTGCGGAGGTCAGGCATACTGTCGATCCTAAAGGGTGTGGCACCACTAAACACACACAGTTATAAACAACAAAATAAAAAACAAAAACACAGGATGAAATATATTAGAGGTTATAATTACAGGAGTATGTTCAGACACACACACACACACACACACACACACACACACACACACACACACACACACACACACACACACACACACACACACACACACACACACACACACACACACACACACACACACACAGAGAGAGAGAGAGAGAGGCAGTGTCACTGACGCAGGCTTGGCCAACGGGTGCTTGCTGGGCTCTCCATTCCTGTCTCGGCCCTGTAACAGAGGTCAAAGGTCAGATGTTTGAAATACTGGAGACTCGACAGTCTTTATAGAAGTTATAATATAGCATGCCCACATTATATCAGACGGAGACAGACAAAGAGATAAAGGTACAGAAAGAGATAGACAGAGAAAGAGAGAGACAGAGAAAGAAAGAGGGATAAATAGAGAGACAGAGAAAGACAGAGGGGAGAAAGAGAGAGACAGAGAAAGAGAGAAAACTAGACAGAAAAAGAGAAACAGTGAAAGAGAGACACAGAGAAAGACAGAGAGGAAAGAGAGAGACAGAGAAAGACAGAGGGAGAAAGAGAGAGACAGAGAAAGAGAGAGAAAAAAACTAGACAGAAAAAGAGAAACAGAAAGAAAGAGACAGAGAAAGAGATTGACAGAGAAAGAGAGACTCATTTAACATCTGTAATGTTCCTCAACTCCTTTAATGTTCCCCTCAACTACTTTAATGTTCCCTCAACTCCTTTTTAATGTTCCCTCGTCCCTTTTGTGGCTCCTCAACTCTTTTAATGTTCCCTCAACTCTCAATGTTCCCTCAACCTTAAATGTTCCCTCAACTCCTTTAATGTTCCCTCAACTCCTTCTAATGTTCCCTCAACTCCTTTAATGTTCCCTCAACTCCTTTAATATTCCCTCAACTCCTTTAATGTTCCCTAACTCTCTTTAATGTTCCCTCAACTACTCTAATATTCCCTCAACTCCTTTTAATGTTCCCTCAACCTTTAATGTTCCCTCAACTCCTTTAATGTTCCCCAACTCATTTAATGTTCCCTCAACTCCTTTAATGTCCCTCAACTCATTTAATGTTCCCAAGAATCCCCTTTAATGTTCCCTCAACTACACTAATGTTCCCTCAACTCCTCTAGTGTTCCCCTCAACTCCTTTAATGTTCCCTCAACTTTCTAATGTTCCCTCAACCCATTTAATGTTCCCTCAACTCCTCTAATGTTCCCTCAACTCCTTTAATGTTCCCCTCAACTTTCTAATGTTCCCCTCAACACTCTTTAATGTTCCCTCAACTCCTTTTAATGTTCCCTCAACTCCTTTAATGTTCCCTCAACTCTATCAAAATTCCCTCAACTCCTCTAATGTTCCCTCAACTCATTTAATTTTCCCCTTCGACTTTTAACAAGGAAATCAAGAAGACCCTGCGTGAAGTGGCAACATTATAAAGGGTCAAGGGTCAAATCATCCAACAAGAGACAAACCAAACTAAGGAAGCAATGTAGGCAATACTACTGCACATGTTGTTGCCATGTAACACAGTAGTATAAAATGGTATTAACTCATGAGCAACGTGGTCAACGCCAAAGCACACAAACATGTTGTGAGGACATGCACATAAAGACATTGACTTGAGAAAAGAGACCTGATCGTCATGTCGACTTCCATCTGAAAGGTAGGAAAGAGAAAGAGATGAGAGGGAGGGAGATAGAGAGAGAGAGAAGAGAGGAGAGAGAGAGAGAGAAGAGAGGAGACAGAGAAAGAGAAGAGAGGAGAGAGAGAGGAGAGGAGAGAGAGAGGAGAGAGGAGAGAAAGAGAAGAGAGGAGAGAGAGAAAGAGGAGAGAGAAGGAGAGAGGAGAGAGAGGAGAGAGATAAAGAGAAGAGAGGAGAGAGAGAAGAGAGGAGAGAGATAAAGAGGAGAGAGATACAGAGAAGAGAGAGAGAGAGAAAGAGAAGTGAGGAGGGAGAGAGAGGGAGAGAAGAGAGAGAGAGAGAGGAGAGAGAAAGAGAAGAGAGGGAGAGAGAGAGAAGAGAGAGGAGAGAGATAAAGAGAAGAGAGGTGAGAGAGAAAGAGAAGTGAGGAGAGAGAGAAAGATAAGAGAGGAGAGAGAGAAGAGAGAGATAAAGAGGAGAGAGATACAGAGAAGAGAGGAGAGAGAGAAAGAGAAGTGAGGAGAGAGAGGAGAGAAGAGAGGAGAGAGAGAGAGAGAGAAAGCGAAGAGATGAGAGAGAGAGAGAGAGAGACAGAGAAGAGAGGAGAGAGAAGTGAGGAGAGAGAAAGAGGAGAAAGGAGAGGAAAGAGACAGAAACAGAGAGACAAAGAGAGTCATCAGCTTAGCAGTACAATTAAAATAACAAGTCCTTCCAGCTAATCCATTAGCAATAACAACTGCTAAGAGGGATGGTATACAGTAGTGATGTTGGGGGTGATGGTACAGTAGTGATGTTGGGGGGATGGTACAATAGACAATAGTGATGCTGGGGGGGATGGTACAGTAGTGATGCTGGGGGGGTGATGGTACAGTAGTGATGCTGGGGGGATGGTACAGTAGTGATGCTGGGTGGTGATGGCACAGTAGTGATGCTGGGGGGATGGTACAATAGACAATAGTGATGCTGGGGGGGATGGTACAGTAGTGATGCTGGGGGGGATGGTACAGTAGTGATGCTGGGGAAGGAGATGGTACAGTAGTGATGCTGGGTGGTGATGGTACAGTAGTGATTCTGGGGGGGGATGGTACAGTAGTGATGCTGGGGAGGGAGATGGTACAGTAGTGATGCTGGGGGAGGAGATGGTACAGTAGTGATGCTGGGGGGTGATGGTACAGGTAGTGATGCTGGGTGGGGATGGCAGTAGTGATGCTGGGGAAGGAGATGGTACAGTAGTGATGCTGGGGAAGGAGATGGTACAGTAGGGATGCTGGGGGGTGATGGTACAGTAGTGATGCTGGGTGGGGATGGTACAGTAGTGATGCTGGGGAGGGAGATGGTACAGTAGTGATGCTGGGGAGGGTGATGGTACAGTAGTGGATGCTGGGGAGGGTGATGGCACAGTAGTGATGCTGGGTGGTGATGGTACAATAGTGATGCTGGGAGGTGATGGTACAGCAGTGATGCTGGGTGGTGATGGTACAGTAGTGATGCTGGGGGATGGTACAGTAGTGATGCTGGGGAGTGAGATGGTACAGTAGTGATGCTGGGGGATGATGGTACAGTAGTGATGCTGGGTGGTGATGGTACAATAGTGATGCTGGGAGGTGATGGTACAGTAGTGATGCTGGGTGGTGATGGTACAATATTGATGCTGGGAGGTGATGGTACAGTAGTGATGCTGGGGGTGAGATGGTACAGTAGTGATGCTGGGGGGATGATGGTACAGTAGTGATGCTGAAGGATATACAGTAGTGATGCTGGGTGGTGATGGTACAATAGTGATGCTGGGAGGTGATGGTACAGTAGTGATGCTGGGGGTGATGGTACATTACTGATGCTGGGAGGGTGATGGCACATTACTGATGCTGGGAGGGTGATTATACAGTAGTGATGGTGGGACGGGGTGATGGTACAATAGTGATGCTGGGACGGGGTAATGGTACAATAGTGATGCTGGGGGGATGGTACAGTAGTGGTGCTGAGGGGTGATGGTGCAGTAGTGATGCTGGAGGGTGATGGTACAATAGTGATGCTGGGGGGGTGATGGTACAGTAGTGATGCTGGGGGGTGATGGTACAGTAGTGATGCTGGAGGGTGATGGTACAGTAGTGATGCTGGGGGTGATGGTACAGTAGTGATGCTGGGGGGTGATGGTAGAGTAGTTATGCTGGGGGTGATGGTACATTAGTGGTGATGGTACATTACTGATGCTGGGAGGGTGATGGGACATTAGTGACGCTGGGAGGGTGATTATACAGTAGTGATGGTGGAAGGGTGATGGCACATTAGTGATGCTGGGGGTGATGGTACAATAGTGATGCTGGGAGGGTGATGGCACATTACTGATGCTGGGAGGGTGATGGGACATTAGTGACGCTGGGAGGGTGGATTATACAGTAGTGATGGTGGAAGGGTGATGGTACATTAGTGATGCTGGGGGTGATGGTAAATTAGTGATGCTGGGATGTTAGTACTGCAGTAGGGATGCTGGGGGTGATGGTACATTAGTGATGCTGGAAGGTTGGTACTGCAGTAGGGATGCTGGGGCGGTGATGGTACATTAGTAATGCTGGGGCGGGGTAATGGTACAATAGTGATGCTGGGGGGATGGTACAATAGTGATGCTGGGGGGATGGTACAATAGTGGTGCAGGGAGGGTGATTATACAGTAGTGATGGTGGAAGGGGTGATGATACTGTAGTGATGGTGGGAGGGTGATGGTACAGTAGTGATGCTGGGGGTGAGTATACAGTAGTGATGCTGGGAGGGGTGATGGTACAGTAGTGATGCTGGGAGGGTGATGGTACATTAGTGATGATGGAGGGTGATGGTACAGTAGTGATGCTGGGAGGCTGATGTCAGAGTAATGCTGGGAGGGTGATGGTACAGTAGTGATGCTGGGAGGGGTGATGGTACAGTAGTGATGCTGGGAGGCTGATGGTACAGTAGTGATGCTGGGAGGATGATGGTACAGTAGTAATGCTGGGAGGGTGATGGTACAGTAGTGATGCTGGGAGGTTGATGGTACAGTAGTGATGCTGGGAGGATGATGGTAGAGTAATGCTGGGAGGGTGATGGTACAGTAGTAATGCTGGGAGGGTGATGGTAAAATAGCAAAATGACTAGGTAGATGTGAGAGAATAGAACAAAAAATTGTTATTCATGCTAATAAATAAATAACCCGATGATTAACATGTGCTCTTGTTCCAGACAGTGCTTTACGAGTAACTGTACGACATATTTTTAGGTGATAGCTACCTGGAATGAGGTTGTCCTCCTTGAAGGTGGACATGGTCATGCTGTTGAGCTGGCGCCGTGACTCCCTCTTCTCCCGAAGGATCTGCTGGAAGGTTCTCAGGCACTTCAGCCTCCGCACCTCCCTCTGGCTTATCTCCGGGGTGTGCTCCTCTGCTCTCTCTGCCTTTCCCGCTGCATCTCTTGCTGCCTCGCCTTCTGGGGCTGCAGGCGATCTGGACTCTGGGTCTTCTGTGTTGGGCTGTGGCAGCGACAGGGATGGGGGTTCGTCTCCCTGCTCCTCCTGGGGTGCCGACTCCTCAGCCAAGAAGGGAGAGTGAGAGGGACTCTACAGTGGTGCATTGCGATAGAGAGATGTTCCGAGTGGGGGTGTGTGTTGGGCCCTGAGGCAGAGGAGTGGCTCCTTTTTCTTCTGCCTCTGCATTGGGTGGGGAGACCATAGGCTCTGGGCCAAGTGAAGCAAAGTCTAGGCCTGTTTGGGAAACGTCCTGTCCGGAGTAAGGAAGGAGAGAAGGTCCATAAGGGTCATCCTGAGCCTGTTGGTGGCCGTCGCTGACCTCCTCTGGCAGGGTTTCACCTGGGCAGGTTTCTGAGGGGGCAGAGGAGAGGACACAGGTCTGGGTTAGTCTCTCTGTGTCGTCCAAGGCCCCTGGGTCCAACCCATCCTCTTTTGACGTTTGGGACATATCTGCGTGGGGTAGGTTTGTTTGAGACTCCGCCAAAAAGCTTGTGGGCTCAGTCTCATCTCCAGGACTCTTCTCGGTTCCAGGTCCATCCAACTTGCGTAAGGCCCTCCCGCAGGGCGGAGCTGAAGTCCAGCACGGCTCGCCCAATCCGCTTCACGTTAAAACCAACGCTTTGGATCTCTGCGCTGTTAGGGCGCGGGGAGGTGCCCTAGCATAACTCCTTCATCTGTACTGACCAATGGCATGTCTGTTTCAGCCACAGTAGTACCTGTCACCTGTAGTGAGCCCCAGGTACAGGTCACCTCTGTAAATTCTTCAGTCACGTCGTGCTCATGGCCAGAATAGTTCTCCAGGTAACTATCTACTTGACAGTCAGTTGTGTAGCTGAGATCTGTGGGGGTAGCTGTGTAGCCATAGCTCTCCACTCCTTCTGTATGTCCTTCCACTGAGTGGCAACCAGAGCTCTGGGGAAATAAGCAATCAGCAGCACCCTTGTATCCCAGGCTGGGATACTCTGAGTGGATGTCTGTAGGAACTTGAGTGCCATGATGTTGTTGCAGCCTCCGTCTATGACAGCGCCACTCCTCACGACTGGAAGTGCTGGCGGGGAGTTGTAGTGTAGTCCAGAGGAGTGGAGAGAGTGGAGGTCGGAGCTTCCTGTGGAGGACTCGGCCAGGGTACCAGTACTATACCCATCTGAGCCCCTGTACCGATCCCAGCTCCCTGTCCCCTCCAAACAGGCAGGCCCCTCTCCTTCCTGCTCTTCCAGACTGCTCTGTCTGGAAAAACATTGTTCTTCACACCATATAGTCTTCTCAGTCCCACCATGTTCTCCGCCCCCACCACCCCAGCTCTCCACCCCACCACCCCTACTACCACCTCTAGCACCACCACCCCTACTACCACCTCTAGCACCACCACCCCTACTACCATCTCTAGCACCACCACGCCTTGCACCGTGGCTGGATGAGGGTCTCTCAAGGACCGACTCTGAATTGATGCTGTGTCCTGAGGACAGGGAGCTGGTGCTGGGGAAGTCCTGGTCGTCCTGCCGTTCCAGGTAGCCACAGCTCAGTTTGCTGACCATGGTGGGCCCTGGGATGCTGTGTTTCGGCAGCTCATCATCCTCCTGCTTCTGGCCATCAGGCTCCACTAATCCGGTGCCTGGCGAGACTGTGGTAGACTTCTCTTCTAATGTTGGCAAGTGGAACTCCACTGGCATCCCGTGGATGCTGTGGCGTTGGCTGAAGACGGACGGTCGGCAGACATTGGAATCTGAAGGCACCATCTGCCTGCCTAAACTGCCATAGGCGCTGACAGGCCTCTGGTGAGGGGTGAAGGAGGCTCCGTCATTGCCTCCTGCTGCCCCAGACCAAGCCCCATCTCCTGGACTGCCACTAGCCTTGTTTCCTGAGCGAATGCCCTCTATCTCCAGGAGAACAGCATCCACACAGGAAGGACACCTCCTCTACAGAGCCACGCACGGATGAAAGGTAATCTCGCAGGTCCGAGATCTCCTCCTGGATTTTGTTGATCCCTCTCAGCTCTTTGAGAATGTGCTCGATGATGGCACTAGACTCCTCTCCTCCTCCCTCCTTCCTCCTCTTCCTCCTCTTCCTCCTCCTCGTCTTTCTTCTTCCTCGTCCACCTCCAGCAGAGTATCGTGCCGTATTCTGTTGAAGGTGTAATCCACATAGTCACCCATAAAAACAGGTCTCTTTTGATCTACACGGGTCCGACTGAAGTCAACCTTCCCTCCTGCTGCCCCTGCCTCTGAGGCAAACGTTGAGCTGTTCCTGTTTGGGCTAATCTGGTTCTGGTGTAGGGCTTCTCTTCTCTGTTCTGGAATGGTCCGGATACCTGCCGGGATTATCCATTTCTGGTGTTTGGGTGTTCGTCTCTTTTCCGGGACAGTCCTAATCCCGTCTGGGATACTCAATTTCTGCTTCCCTGGAGATTGGCTTCTGCTATTGTGCTGCAGAGTGCAAGGGATCCTGACACAGCCCTCTCTGTTCAGCTCCACCTCCCCAATGCAGGAAGCCCCAGACACCCCTCCATGTGGCTTACAGGTGGGGATCCTCGAGGAGCAAACTTCCTCTCTGGGCGCACACCTCACAAAAATATTTGTGGCCTCCTTTCTCTTCTCCTGTCCCTCTCCTCCCCCCTCCTCCTCGTTCCCAGCATAGTAAAGGTCTGGGGTGGGTAGTTCCTGGCCGGATCCTTGGAGCAGGCGGTGGATCTTCTCCCGAATGACAAGCACTACCCTGGGGTTGGGGGCCCTCTTTTTGCGAACCCGTTCCTTGGTGTCCCCTTTGGGTGCAACGGGTGTTCCGTGTTGTCCATTGAAGCGGTTCTTGGAGAACATCTTCCCGGGACAGAAGCAGAGGCCCCCAGCCTTAGTTATCCCCCCACATCATTGCTGGATTTCTCTTCACTCTCTCTCTGCTGGTCTTTTTTAGGTTACCTTCTGTCTCTCATTCCTCAGCTGTTCTACATCTGCCCTAACTAGCTCTTTCACTCTTCCCCACCTGTTCTCTCTTCCCCTCTGATTAGGTCTCTATTTCTTTCTCTGTTCCTGCTACTTTCAGTGTCTGATTCTTGTTTGTGTTTTTTGATGCCAGAAGCAAGCTGTCGCCTCGTTTGCTTCCACCTTTGTCCTGTCCTGTCGGAGTCTGCCTGGCAGGAGCATCCTGCACTATACTAACGTTCTTTTGTTCCGCTGACAACGTTGGAAGAGGATTTATGCCATTCCTGTATTTTCATTAAAGAACTCTGTTTTCTGTTAAAACCGCTTTTGGGTCTTCACTCAAGTTCATAACAGAAGAATCAGACCAAGAATGGACCCAGCGGCTCCGGACCCTTTTCACTCCGCCGTCGAGATCCAGGGAGCGATGCTAGGCAGACACGAGGAGGAATTG
Organism: Oncorhynchus masou masou; assembly: GCF_036934945.1. Taxonomy (NCBI): domain Eukaryota; kingdom Metazoa; phylum Chordata; class Actinopteri; order Salmoniformes; family Salmonidae; genus Oncorhynchus; species Oncorhynchus masou. The sequence goes on along the minus strand of NW_027011555.1, from coordinate 4,519 downwards.
TCTGCTGCTCAACATGCCGCTTGAGACCCTGGCCGTCCAAGTCTCCGACCTCACAAGACGGGTTCACCAACTCCACCTCGATCCACCGCCCACTTCCAGGGTTTCCGAGTCTCCGGAGCCCAGGATCAACAACCCGCCGTGTTACTCTGGGGAGCCCACTGAGTGCCGCTCATTCCTCACTCAGTGTGATGTGGTGTTCTCTCTCCAGCCCAACACTTACTCCAGGAGCGCAGCCCGCATCGCCTACGTCATTTCTCTCCTTACCGGACGGGCGCGTGAGTGGGGCACGGCAGTCTGGGAGGCGAGGGCTGAGTGTATTAACCAGTATCAGGACTTTAAGGAGGAGATGATACGGGTTTTTGACCGTTCTGTTTTTGGCGAGGAGGCTTCCAGGGCCCTGTCTTCCCTATGTCAGGGGAATAGATCCATAACGGATTATTCTATTGAGTTTCGCACTCTCGCTGCCTCTAGTGACTGGAACGAGCCGGCTTTGCTCGCTCGTTTTCTGGAGGGTCTCCACGCCGAGGTTAAGGATGAGATCCTCTCCCGGGAGGTTCCTTCCAGTCTGGACTCCTTAATAGCTCTCGCTATTCGCATAGAGCGACGGTTTGATCTTCGTCGCCGAGCTCGTGGAAAGGAGCTCACGTTCTCCGTTGCTCCCTCTCCACATCACTGCCACCTGCCGCATCACTGCCACCCTCCCCCGCCGGCTCGGATGCTGAGCCTATGCAGCTGGGGGGTATTCGCATCTCGGCCAAGGAGAGGGAACGGAGAATCACCAATCGCCCTGTCTCTACTGCGGCTCCGCTGGTCATTTTGTCACCTCATGTCCAGTAAAAGGCCAGAGCTCATCAGTAAGAGGAGGGCTACTGGTGAGCGCAACTACTCAGGCCTCTCCTTCTGATCACGCACTACCTTTCCGGTCCATCTCCGCTGGCCCGGTTCATCTGCTTCCTGCAGTGCCTTGATAGACTCTGGGGCGGAGGGCTGTTTTATGGACGAGACCTGGGCTCGGGAACATGACATTCCTCTCAGACAGTTAGGGGAGCCCAGGGCCTTGTTCGCTTTAGATGGTAGTTCTCTCCCCCAAGATTCAGCGTGAGACGCTGCCTTTAACCCTCACTGTCTCTGGTAATCATAGCGAAACCATTTCTTTTTTAATTTTTCGTTCACCTTTTACACCTGTTGTTTTGGGTCATCCCTGGCTAGTGCGCCATAACCCTTCTATTAATTGGTCTAGTAATACTATCCTATCCTGGAATGTTTCTTGTCATGTAACCTGTTTAATGTCTGCTATCCCTCCTGTTTCCTCTGTCTCTTCTTCACAGGAGGAGCCTGGCGATTTGACAGGGGTGCCGGAGGAGTATCACGATCTGCGCACGGTGTTCAGTCGTTCCAAGGCCACTTCTCTCCCTCCACACCGGTCGTATGACTGTAGTATTGATCTCCTTCCGGGAACTACTCCCCCGGGGTAGATTATACTCTGTCGGCTCCCGAACGTAAGGCTCGAGGATTATTTGTCGGTTTCGCCGACGCCGGTACCATAGTCTCCTCCTCCTCCCCGCCGGAGCGGGGTTTTTTTTTGTTCAGAAGAAGGACGGGTCCCTGCGCCCATGCGTGATTATCGAGGGCTGAATGACATAACAGTTAAGAATCGTTATCCGCTTCTTATGTCTTCAGCCTTCGAGATCCTGCAGGGAGCCAGGTTTTTCACCAAATTGGACCTTCGTAACGCCTACCATCTCGTGCGCATCAGGGAGGGGGACGAGTGGAAGACGGCGTTTAACACCCGTTAGGGCACTTTGAATACCGGGTTCTTCCTTTCGGCCTCGTTAACGCTCCAGCTGTCTTTCAGGCACTAGTTAACGACGTCCTGAGAGACATGCTGAACATTTTTGTTTTCGTTTACATGGACGATATCCTGATTTTTTCACCGTCTCTCTCGATTCATGTTCAGCACGTGCGACGCGTCCTCCAGCGCCTTTTTGGAGAACTGTCTTTATGTGAAGGCTGAGAAGTGCACTTTTCATGCCGCCTGTCCCTTTCTCGGTTCCGTTATTTCCGCTGAGGGCATTAAGATGGATCCCGCTAAGGTCCAGGCTGTCATTGATTGGCCCGTTCCTAAGTCACGCGTCGAGCTGCAGCGCTTCTGGGCTTCGCTAATTTCTACCGTCGTTTCATCCGTAATTTCGGTCAGGTGGCAGCTCCTCTCACAGCCCTTACTTCTGTTAAGACGTGCTTTAAGTGGTCCGTTTCCGCCCAGGAGCTTTTGATCTTCTTAAGAATCGTTTTACATCCGCACCTATTCTTGTTACACCTGACATCTCTAGACAGTTTGTTGTTGAGGTTGACGCGTCAGAGGTGGGCGTGGGAGCCATTCTTTCAGCGCTCTCTCTGACGGCAAGGTCCATCCTTGCGCGTTTTTCTCTCATCGCTTATCGCCGTCAGAACGTAACTATGATGTTGGTAATCGCTGAACTGCTCGCCATCCGCTTAGCCCTAGGCGAATGGCGACAGTGGTTGGAGGGGGCGACTGTTCCTTTGTCGTTTGGACTGACCATAGGAACCTTGAGTACATCCGTTCAGCCAAACGACTTAATGCGCGTCAGGCTCGTTGGGCTCTGTTTTTCGCTCGTTTCGAGTTTGTTATTTCTTATCGTCCGGGCTCAAAAACACCAAACCTGATGCTTTATCTCGTCTCTTCAGTTCTTCTGAGGTCTCCACCGACCCCGATGGGATTCTCCCTGAGGGGCGTGTTGTCGGGTTGACTGTCTGGGGAATTGAGAGGCAGGTAAAGCAAGCACTCGCTCACACTCCGTCGCCGCGAGCTTGTCCTAGGAACCTTCTGTTCGTTCCGTTCCTACTGTCCGGCCGTTCTTCAGTGGGCCCACTCTGCCAAGTTAGCCGGCCACCCCGGCGTTCGGGGTACGCTCGCTTCCATTCGCCAGCGTTTCTGGTGGCCCACTCGGGAACGTGACGCGCGTCGATTTGTCGCCGCTTGTTCGGTCTGCGCGCAGACTAAATCTGGGAACTCTCCTCCTGCCGGCCGTCTCAGACCGCTTCCCATTCCCTCTCGACCGTGGTCTCACATCGCTTAGATTTTATCACCGGACTGCCTTCATCAGCGGGGAAGACAGTTATTCTTACGGTTGTCGATAGATTCTCTAAGGCGGCTCATTTCATTCCTCTCGATAAGCTCCCTTCTGCTAAGGAGACGGCTCAGATCATTATCGAGAATGTTTTCCGAATTCATGGCCTTCCGTCTGACGTCGTTTCCGACAGAGGTCCGCAGTTCACGTCTCAATTTTGGAGGGAGTTTTGCCGTTTGATTGGGGCTTCCGTCAGTCTCTCGTCCGGCTTTCATCCCCAGTCTAACGGCCGCCGAACGGGCCAATCAGACTGTTGGTCGCATTTTACGCAGTCTTTCTTTTCGTAACCCTGCGTCTTGGTCAGAACAGCTCCCTGGGCAGAGTACGCCCACAACTCGCTTCCCTCGTCTGCTACCGGTCTATCCCCTTTCAGTGTAGCCTCGGGTACCAGCCTCCGCTGTTCTCATCTCAGCTCGGGCCGAGTCCTGCGTCCCTCCGCCTCAGGCTTTTGTCCAGCGTTAAGCAGCGCACCTGGAAGGGGGTCAGGTCGGCACTTTGCCGTAATAGGCGCAGACTGTGAGGGCCGGCGACAAGCGAGGACCAAGAGTCCTAGATATTGCTGCGGTCAGAGAGTATGGCTCTCCACTCAGAACCTTCCCCTTAAGACAGCTTCTCGCAAGTTGGCCCCGCGGTTCATTGGTCCGTTCCGTATTTCCCAGGTCATTAATCCTGTCGCAGTGCGACTTCTTCTCCCGCGTTTATCTTCGTCGCGTTCACCCGGTCTTCCATGTCTCCTGTGTTAAGCCCGTTCTTTCGCGCCCGCTCGTCCCTCCCCCCCCCCATCCTTGCCGAGGGCGCACCCATCTACAGGGTTCGTAAGATTTTGGACATGCGCCGGGCCGTGGTCATCAGTACCTAGTGGATTGGGAGGGGTACGGTCCTGAGGAGAGGAGTTGGGTTCCTCTCGGACGTGCTGGACCGTTCGCTGATCGATGATTTCCTCCGTGCCGCCAGGTTTCTCTCGAGTGCGCCAGGAGGCGCTCGGTGAGTGGGGGGTACTGTCATGTCTTGTTATGTCTGTTCCTGTCCTTTCTCTTCATTCTCTCTCTCTGCTGGTCTTTTTAGGTTACCTTCTCTGTCTCTCATTCCTCAGCTGTTCTACATCTGCCCTAACTAGCTCTTTCACTCTTCCCCACCTGTTCTCTCTTCCCCTCTGATTAGGTCTCTATTTCTCTCTCTGTTCCTGCTACTTTCAGGGTCTGATTCTTGTTTGTGTTTTTTGATGCCAGAAGCAAGCTGTCGCCTCGCTTGCTTCCACCTTGTCCTGTCCTGTCGGAGTCTGCCTGGCAGGAGCATCCTGCACTATACTAACGTTCTTTTTGTTCCGCTGACAACGTTGGAAGAGGATTTGGTGCCATTCCTGTATTTTC
>NW_027011554.1:0-23476 GCF_036934945.1 Oncorhynchus masou masou | reverse complement strand
TGTCATTAAAGAGTAGAGATGATGTAGTTAGCATTATGTCAGGTGTCATTAATAAAGGGTAGATGATGTAGCTAGCACTATGTCAGGTGTCATTAAAGAGCAGAGATGATGTAGCTAGCACTATGTCAGGTGTCATTAAAGAGTAGATGATGTAGCTAGCACTATGTCAGGTGTCATTAAAGAGTAGAGATGATGTAGCTAGCACTATGTCAGGGGTCATTAAAGAGCAGAGATGATGTAGCTAGCACTATGTCATGTGTCATTAAAGAGCAGAGATGATATAGCTAGCACTATGTCAGGTGTCACATGGTCTAGGACAGTGATTCTCAACCTTTTCCGTACCATGGACCTGCAAGCTACAGCAATTCTTGCTAACATTATAACCATTTGAGGATTAATGTCAGTTCCTTATACCCATCCGAGGGTCCGTCAACAACACCCTGGAGACCAGTGTTGGTCCAGGAACCAGGGGTTGAGAAAAAAAGAGACTCTATAAATGACAACTTCCAGACATAACACCTTGTCAACAACGTCACAACATGAGTTCAACCACCCCATCCGTTTAACCTTAGTCAAAAGATCAACACATCATCATGTTCGTTACGTAACACGATGTTCAACCGTCTCTCACTCCTCCATTCATTCAGGGTTCAGCCTGCTAATGAGAGACTAATGGGTAGGAACGTGGAGACATAATGACTGTCTGCTGTGGGGTAAATAACACACACACACACACACACACACACACACACACACACACTGTTGGGTAAATGCTTATTAGCGATAGCTAATTATTGTCCGACAACTCCATCATTACCAAGAGGCCATGGTAGAGTGTGTGTGTGTGTGTGTGTGTGTGTGTGTGTGTGTGTGTGTGTGTGTGTGTGTGTGTGTGTGTGCGTGCGTGCGTGCGGTGTGGTGTGGTGTGGTGTGTGTGTGTGTGTGCGTGCCTGCGGTGTGGTGTGTGTGTGTGTGTGATGCAGTCTGGCTGGACAGAGATGTTCAGAGCAGGGTTTAGGTCTGGGAAGGCATAATGACGTGGGCGGTAATTGAGGCAGAAGGACATAGTGTTGTGGGGCCATGAACAGAGTCCAGTAAGGGTGAAGGGAAAGAGTCGGAGCAGAGCGGCTGTATGTGGTGTGTGTGTGGTGTGTGTATGTGTGTGTGTGCTGTGTGTGTGTGTGTGTATGAGTGTGTGGTGTGTGTGTGTGGTGTGTGTGTGTGTGTGAGTATGTGTGTGTGTGTGTGTGTGTGTGTGTGTGTGTGTGTGGGTGTGTGTGTGTGTGTGTGTGGTGGGTGTGTGTGGTGGGTGTGTGTGGTGTGGGTGTGTGTGTGTGTGTGTGTGTGTGTGTGGTGTGTGTGTGTGTGTGGTGTGTGTGTGTGTGTGTGTGTGTGTGTGTGTGTGTGTGTGTGTGTGTGTGTGTGTGTGTGTGTGTGTGTGTGTGGTGTGTGTGGTGTGTGTGTGTGTTGTGTGTGTGTGTGTGTACAGCCAAGCCAAGAGAGCGGGAGACCCAAAGGAATGCCAGTCAATGTTAATGAGGGCTCGACAAGCTCCTACCTAACCCAGTACAGAGCAGAGGATGAGAGGAATGAGATAGAGAAAGACTTATCATTAGGAGAGAATATCAGAGGCATGCACACATATGCAACATCTCTCTCCACACACACACACACACACACTCACACACACACACACACACACACACACACACACACACACACACACACACACACACACACACACACACACGTGTGTGTCACAAAGAGGAATCAAGCACATACATTACTATTGAACAAACAGAAACAACTGGGGCCAGGAAGAAGGAGAAAAAAATGCACTTGTATTATGTCTGGTATCAAAGGAGAACATAAATCATACATGTTGTTACTCTGATGACCCACCTGCGTCCCCAATGCCACCCATTCCCTTTATAATGCACTACTTTGGATCGGAGCCCTATGGGTCCCATGAGTTTATAATGCACTACTTTGGATCAGAGCCCTATGGGTCCCATGAGTTTATAATGCTCTGCTTTGGATCAGGCCCTATGGGTCCCATGGGTTGTGCACTACTTTGGATCGGAGCCCTATGGGTCCCATGAGTTTATAATGCACTACTTTGGATCAGAGCCCTATGGGTCCCATGAGTTTATAATGCACTACTTTGGATCAGAGCCCTATGGGTCCCATGAGTTTGTAATGCACTACTTTGGATCAGGGGCCCCCTTGGGTCCCATGAGTTGTTTTCTCTCTCTTTTCACATTTTCTGTGGGAGGAGGGGGAGGGAGGGAGGAGGGAGGGAGGAGGGATGAACCAAAGAAGGCTGTTCATTCTCATCTTATACCTTAGAGTGGCGCAGTGCAGCCACTGTCTCAGTGTTAGAGACGTCACTACGAACCTGGTTCAGCGGTCTAAGGTACTGTGTCTCCAGGTGCTGAAGACTGTGTCTCAGTGCTAGAGACGTCACTACAGACCCTGGTTCAGCGGTCTAAGGCACTGTGTCTCAGTGCTGAGACGTCACTACAGACCCTGGTTCAGCGGTCTAAGGCACTGTGTCTCAGTGCTAGAGACGTCACTACAGACCCTGGTTCAGTGGCTCAAGGCACTGTGTCTCAGTGCTGGAGAACACCCTCCAAAAACCAGAATCAGCAAGCTGTTGTCTAGGGAACATGTGCCAAAAACCAGAATCAGCAAGCTGTTGTCTAGAGAACACACCAAAACCAGAATCAAAGCTGTTGTCTAGAGAACACACCAAAACCAGAATCAGCAAGCTGTTGTCTAGGGAACACGCACCAAAACCAGAATCAGCAAGCTGTTGTCTAGGGAACACGCCAAAACCAGAATCAGCAAGCTGTTGTCTGGAGAACACGCGCCAAAACCAGAATCAGCAAGCTGCTGTCTAGGGAACACGCCAAAACCAGAATCAGCAAGTTTATTATTTAATCGCAACCAATTCTTTTGTGACCAAACCATCGGTAGAGAAGAAAATGTGATGGAAACACATTGAACTTGGCTTTTTATATGGTATATGAAAACTAAAGCACCAAATTGCTTTTTATTTGCACCTTGTCATCACACACATCATTTAAATCCGCAACAAGTCAGTTTAATGGAAACACACTTCTGGTGGGAAAATGTGCATGTTTGTTTTTAATGCGGATATAAGAATAGTTCATTGAAAATCTGTCCCCATCTGGATGGAAACCAGCTAATTTAAGTTTGCTAGTTGTCTTGTTAGTAACACCACAGGGTTTACACCTCATTTTAAATGAAGTGATAACATATTTGAAGTATAATTGTCCTCTCGGCGTGTTGGTGATAAGTGGTGTGAAGCATTACAAAAAGTAGAAACAAAAATAGACAGAATAGAACACTCACGTAGTAGTTTAAACTCTGATGATATGCTGATAGGAGACTGCTGTGAGGTGATGGTGACAGGTAACATGACATTATGGAGACTGCTGTGAGGTGATGGTGACAGGTAACATGACATTATGGAGACTGCTGTGAGGTGATGGTGATCGGTAACATGACATTATGGAGACTGCTGTGAGGTGATGGTGACAGGTAACATGACATTATGGAGACTGCTGTGAGGTGATGGTGATAGATAACATGACATTATGGAGACTGCTGTGAGGTGATGGTGATAGGTAACATGACATTATAGAGACTGCTGTGAGGTGATGGTGACAGGTAACATGACATTATGGAGACTGCTGTGAGGTGATGGTGACAGGTAACATGACATTATGGAGACTGCTGTGAGGTGATGGTGACAGGTAACATGACATTATGGAGACTGCTGTGAGGTGATGGTGATAGGTAACATGACATTATGGAGACTGCTGTGAGGTGATGGTGATCGGTAACATAACTCTCTCTCCTCCCTTCCCTGCGTCCCTCACTCTCCTTCTTTCCTTCCCTCCCGCTCTCTCTCTCCTTCCCACCCCTTCCCTTCTCATTCCCTGCCGCTCTCTCCTCACCCCATCTCTCTCTCCCTCTCTCTCCCCCCCTACCTAAGCATTCCTCCCTCTCTCATCTACATCATGTTTCTCTACTCCTCCAGTCCTGGAGCAGACACCACTCTCCCTCCCTCCGTCTCCCCTTCCTCAACCCTCCCTTGTCTAGTGTGGTAGATTGATAGGAGAAGTGAGGGCCTAACAGCTGATGTACGGATGGATGGGCTGAGGACATTGGGAGATGAGGTGTTAACCAGCCCCACCAGGGGCAACAGTGAGTGCTGTTACCTTCGAGTCGGTTTCACGTGTGCCTAGGTGTTGTGGACTGGGATGGTAGATGGTGGTAGATGGTGTTGTGGACTGGGATGGTAGATGGTGGTAGATGGTGTTGTGGACTGGGATGGTAGATGGTGGTAGATGGTGTTGTGGACTGGGATGGTAGATGGTGGTAGATGGTGTTGTGGACTGGGATGGTAGATGGTGGTAGATGGTGTTGTGGACTGGGATGGTAGATGGGCGTTAGCATCTGAGTTCCAAACGGTTGCATGTTCAACTCCAGCGATAGAAAGTTATTTTTGATATTTTAGTTTGAAGTCTATCCCACACCTTAACCCTTACCTTAACCATTGGGAGTTAATGCCTAACCTTAAGAATTTGGAGTTAATGTCTCAACTTAACCCTAAACGCGTTGAAATTTGATGTTTGAGAAACATGAACGAACGTCTAATTCTGACATGAGACTGTGAGAGCTGGTAAGTCAGGCCACAGGAGGGAGAGCAGTCGATGCAGACATCACTTTGACTGTCACACCTATAATGGATGTGACAGGGGCTCTCACAAACTAGCACAGGCACACACACACACACACACACGCACACGCACACGCACACGCACACGCACGCACGCACGCACGCACACACACACACACACACACACACACAGACGCACGCACGCACGCACGCACGCACACACACACACACACAGACACACACACACACACACACACACACACACACACACACACACACACACACACACACACACACACACACACACACACACACACACACACACACACACACACACACACACACACACACACACACACACACACACACACACACACACACACACACACACAAAGTTGATAGTTGTCTAAGAGGCCTTTTAGGAAACTGTCTATGGTGTTTTCAGTGTGCACTCCACGCACTCTAGGAGCTCAGATGCAAAAATATTTATGTCCAACGTTTCCACAGACAAGCTGTCTTCATCAGGGTATAATTCAGTCCTGCCTGCTCTTCATCCTCGTTGAAAACGCTGATTAACTTAATCATTCACACATAAAAAAATAGCTTTTCACCCATGTCAGCAGTACTTTATTTAGGTATTTAGGACACAGTAATTTACCCATAATTTACCAGTTCAGTCAGATGTACTACAGACTCGTTTAGCATTGGACTGCATGGTGGAGATTTATGTGTATCCCAATTGGCACCCTATTCCCTTTATAGTGCACTACTTTTGACCAGGGCTCATAGGGTAGTGCACTGTATAGGGAATAGGGTGCCATTTTGGGAAGCACACTTAGCTAAATGCTAACGGGCTGTATGATAATGTTTGATTCAGTCAGTGTAAAAACAAAAAAAAGCAATACGTACCATAAAACATTTGGACAAATTGAAAATGTATCTCCATGTGTAATACCCCTGTCTGTTAGCTTTATGTACTCTTGTTTGTATATTTCTGTTTTTGGATTTGTTTTGTTGATAACAGTTTAGCACCTGTCGTGTCTTTGGCTCTGCCGGATTAAGTGATATGACATGCTATTCTATAAAATAATTTATCTTTAATTAATAAAACCTGATTAAGCTAATCAGATAGATAATTAACTAGAAAGTCGGGGCACCACGAAATAATGTTTATAGAGCTGTTATCTTCTGAATAAACTCTTAAAGACCTGGTGATATTTTACCTCAATAGCAGTCAATATTTAATCTTCCTTGTTTAGTCTCATCTGAAAGTTGTATATTCTTGGTTCTTCACGATTTTCATGAACCCTGTCTAACAAGTTGAATCAGCAATACAAAATTAGGTTTAATTATTTTTTCTAAAAATAACTAACTAATCACACAGAATTACATATACAGAATGAATCATACGTGATTACAAATGATGTCATAAAGGAAAACGTCTCTAGCGGACTGAACAGATATGACGGCTGGTTACACAAGAGAGGGGTTGGGTTGAGCGGGAAAGGTTTGAGCGGGAAGACTGAGGGAACAAAGGAGAGAGCGATGTCTCTATCGGGCCGTAGGCAGCTATGCTATCGTAAATACAGTATTGAATTCATTCTAAATAACCGCCCATTTGTAAAAGGAAAATGCAATAAATATTTACTCTGAGCTGCACTTCGGTAGGTTGGTGGTAGATGCTGGCCGTGTTGCCCGACAGAATCTTCCTTGTCCTCTGAAGAGGTCTCCAGTGGTAAACTGGATACTTTGGAGCCAGGTCCTTTGTCCGTCCTTTCCTGGCCCTCGTTTTACAGCTGCTGTTGCTAACTCAACGGCTAGGATGTCTCACTTCTTTAGTGAATAAGAGTTCAAAGCTCATACCATTCAGCCAAAGCTCACGCTGAGGTTGGCTTCATTCTGTAGTTGACATGTTAGTGCTTTTAACGTATGGACCATTGTCCTATGGTCCTCGGAAGAGAAAGGTACATTGTCGTCAAGGGCTTTATATAGGAGGGGAGAGAAAGGGTGTGTTTCATAGTTTATAACCAATGTCTCTTCACATGGGCGGGGCCACTGAGTGAGCAGAGCTTTAAACTTATGAAAACACAATTCTCTCATTAAGAAGAGTAAAATTACATTTCATCTTTTCACAAGGAGTTTCATATTTAAACATTTAAATTGCACAAGACTTTCAAGATACAGTTTATGTCATCCTATCATTAGTAAGAATGTCTCAGACACCAACTGATCCGCCATCATATTCATTAAGTACCAACTCCCATATTTTCAACTGGTTGGATTCCCGAAATATGGTTCTTCCCCCCACCTTTTGATGTTCCCCGACTCTCTATGTTTAACAAAGGCTTTAAGAGTCCTTCTGTAGAGTGAAGAGAGGAAAAGGGAGAAAGGTATTTCTGGGGGAGGGGGTCATAAACATCATGACAAACCATAAAAAAGACAAATAAAAATAACTTACTAACAAACCAAAATTAATGAAAAAAAATGATTGATTCAGCTAATTGTTAACGGGAGATTTAAAGTGAGATGCAGATTGATTCTCTCTTCCTGTCTTATCTACTAATGGATGTGATAGTGCTGGAAGGAAACGATTTTTTATATCAAGTTGGTTGACAATATTTTTTAGAGGGGGCTATCGTAGGATGAAATTGATATGGAAATTAGCATTTTCAAACACCTAAACTGTTTTTCCTGAAATCTAAAGTGATAATCATTATGCTTAATTGTGTAAAACAATATTTTGATTTTTCTGCATAGGTTATCTAAACATCCATACCTCTTTACCTGTTCAATTGTCATTTTAATGAATGATGCACATTGATTCTTTAAGAACTGTTATGTTAAACTGTTTAGTTCAAGTGCCACACTGGTGTTTTTTTTAAATTTTACCATGCAAGTCAGTTAAGAACAAATTCTTATTTTCAATGACGGCCTAGGAACAGTGGGTTAACTGCCTGTTCAGGGGCAGAATGACAGATTTGTACCTTGTCAGCTCAGGGTTTTGAACTTGCAACCTTTTGGTTACTAGTCCAACGCTCTAACCACTAGGCTACCCTGCCACCCCTATATATAATGTATCATAACCTAATAATTAAAGCAATTACAGTATTTTCTAAAGTCTGGCAATCGTGCTAGCAGGCACGCCAGCTAAGATAGTTAGACAAGCTAGTCTAACGCCATTGATAGCATGAAATGGCTTGGTAACTGGTTATGAGGTTTGGAGATTTATCTAGCTGGCTAGCTAAAGCCAACTTCATTACATTGCTAGGCAGCTGTCAGATATTACAGAGAAACAAGATGTATTTATTCACCAAGAAGGAATAGACTACATACGTAGCTTGATCACATTGATTTACAAACATACCTTCTGCTAGTCCTGTCCATCACCTGCAGCTCATACCTTCTGTCAGTCCTGCCCATCACCGGCAGCTCATACCTTCTGTCAGTCCTGCCCATCACCTGCAGCTCATACCTTCTGTCAGTCCTGCCCATCACCTGCAGCTCATACCTTCTGTCAGTCCTGCCCATCACCTGCAGCTCATACCTTCTGTCAGTCCTGCCCATCACCTGCAGCTCATACCTTCTGCTAGTCCTGCCCATCACCTGCAGCTCATACCTTCTGCTAGTCCTGCCCATCACTGGCAGCTCATACCTTCTGTCAGTCCTGGCCATCACCGGCAGCTCATACCTTCTGTCAGTCCTGCCCATCACCTGCAGCTCATACCTTCTGTCAGTCCTGCCCATCACCTGCAGCTCATACCTTCTGTCAGTCCTGCCCATCACCTGCAGCTCATACCTTCTGCTAGTCCTGCCCATCACTGGCAGCTCATACCTTCTGTCAGTCCTGCCCATCACCTGCAGCTCATACCTTCTGTCAGTCCTGCCCATCACCTGCAGCTCATACCTTCTGTCAGTCCTGCCCATCACCTGCAGCTCATACCTTCTGTCAGTCCTGCCCATCACCTGCAGCTCATACCTTCTGTCAGTCCTGCCCATCACCTGCAGCTCATACCTTCTGCTAGTCCTGCCCATCACCGGCAGCTCATACCTTCTGTCAGTCCTGCCCATCACCTGCAGCTCATACCTTCTGCTAGTCCTGCCCATCACCGGCAGCTCATACCTTCTGTCAGTCCTGCCCATCACCTGCAGCTCATACTTTCTGCTAGTCCTGCCCATCACCGGCAGCTCATACCTTCTGCTAGTCCTGCCCATCACTGGCAGCTCATTACCTTCTGTCAGTCCTGGCCATCACCGGCAGCTCATACCTTCTGCTAGTCCTGCCCATCACTGGCAGCTCATACCTTCTGTCAGTCCTGGCCATCACCGGCAGCTCATACCTTCTGTCAGTCCTGGCCATCACCGGCAGCTCATACCTTCTGCTAGTCCTGTCCATCACTGGCAGCTCATACCTTCTGTCAGTCCTGCCCATCACCTGCAGCTCATACCTTCTGTCAGTCCTGTCCATCACTTGCAGCTCATACCTTCTGTCAGTCCTGTCCATCACCGGCAGCTCATACCTTCTGCTAGTCCTGGCCATCACCGGCAGCTCATACCTTCTGTCAGTCCTGCCCATCACCTGCAGCTCATACCTTCTGCTAGTCCTGCCCATCACCGGCAGCTCATACCTTCTGCTAGTCCTGGCCATCACCTGCAGCTCATACCTTCTGTCAGTCCTGCCCATCACCTGCAGCTCATACCTTCTGTCAGTCCTGCCCATCACTGGCAGCTCATACCTTCTGTCAGTCCTGCCCATCACCGGCAGCTCATACCTTCTGTCAGTCTTGTCCATCACACTGTGCGTGTAACACAACACTCTCTCTCCTCGTCCCCTGACGACACTGTCTGCACACACTACACTATCTAGCAACCTGCATAGCTCATATACTCCATGGTACACCTTGAAAGGAAGCACTTACCAGGGAGAATAGGGGGGGTCCAGTCAGTGAGCCCCCGCCACAAACTAATGCTGCCAGATATTTGTATTCATAATTATGATAAAACATGGTCTGAAAATCATTAATTTAACATCTGCATTTTCTTTTTAAACAGGACAAATCGGAGGGAGCATGTGTCCTTGTGTCCCCTATGGCCCTGACACCTCAGGTTGTTGACGATGATATTTTGAAGAACTGCATCTCAGGAACTGCGTCACAAAGTGTGGCCCTATGGGCACTTGTCAAAAGCAATCTGAAGAGGTTCACTGGCTGCTAACAGAACAGATTGACTGACATGTTCTCTCTTACTCTTCACTAGTCTAAAACGCTCCCAGAGTGGCTGATTGACTGACTGAGAACGGAGCAATGGAGAGAAGATGAGAGAGAGAGAGAGAGAGAGAGAGAGAGAGAGAGAGAGAGAGAGAGAGAGAGACAGAGGGATGGTGAGAGGGATTTAATGAGGGGCTCTTTGAGATGATGAATACAGAAAGTCCTCCAGTCCCCTCCCTCCCTCCCTCCCTCCCTCCCTCCCTCCCTCCCTCCCTCCCTCCCTCCCTCCCTCCCTCCCTCCCTCCCTCCCTCCCTCCCTCCCTCCCTCCCTCCCTCCCTCCCTCCCTCCCTCCCTCCCTCCCTTTCATTTTGAGAGGTGTTAAAAAGGCACTCTGAGGGGGAAGGAAAACGGGACATGAAGAAACCTAGGACTGCTTTGTTTTGAAGGAAAGAGGGATGAAAGGAGGTGTGGGAGGAACAGTTGAGAGGAAGGAGGAAATAAGAGAGGAAAAGGGGGAAAACAAAAATGTTGAGCTTCAGTGGAAAGAAGGGTTGATGGAGCACAGGAGAGAGAGATAGCGAGAGAGGGTGAGTTTGTGAGATAGTGAGACAGAGTTGATAGATAGAGCGTTTGATAGTGAGAGAGAGTGAGAGAGAGAGAGAGAGAGACAGAGAGAGACAGAGAGAGACAGAGAGAGACAGAAAGAGAGAGAGAGAGACAGAGAGAGTGAGAGAGAGTGACAGAGAGAGACAGAGAGAGACAGAGAGAGTGAGAGAGAGAGAGAGACAGAGAGAGAGAGAGAAAGCGAGAGAGAGACACAGAGAGAGAGCGACAGAGAGAGAGAGAGAGAGAGAGAGACAGAGAGAGAGAGAGAGAGAGACGGAGAGGAGCAGAGGAGAGAGAGGGAGACAGAGAGAGACAGAGAGAGAGAGAGAGAGAGAGAGAGAGAGAGAGAGAGAGAGAGAGAGAGAGAGAGAGAGAGAGAGACGGAGAGAGTGAGAGAGAGAGAGAGAGAGAGAGAGAGAGAGAGAGAGAGAGAGAGAGAGATAGAGAGAGAGTGAGAGAGAGACGGAGAGAGTGAGAGAGAGAGAGAGAAAGAGAGAGACACAGAGAGAGAGAGAGACGGAGAGAGTGAGAGAGAGACGGAGAGAGTGAGAGAGAGAGAGAGAGAGAGAGAGAGAGAGAGAGAGAGAGAGAGAGAGATGGAGAGAGTGAGAGAGAGAGAGACGGAGAGAGTAGAGAGAGAGAGAGAGAGAGAGAGAGAGAGAGAGAGAGAGAGAGAGAGAGAGAGAGAAAGCCTCTTTCTGATCGTGGTCTGGGTGTCAGTGTTTACTGGCTGGCAGCCAATCAGAAGCGAGCACCATTGTTCTGAGAGAAAGACAGAGAAGCCTGATGAGAGGAGAAGATGACCCTGCTTCTCTCCCTCTATTTCTCCAGCTCTGTCAACAGTAAATGCATCCACATTTATCTATTTTTTCTTTCTGCTTTTCTCTCTTCTCCCTCTCATGAAGACATCTTTCTCTATTTCTCCCTCTCTCCTCTCATGAAGACATCTTTCTCTATTTCTCCCCCTCCTCTCATGAAGACATCTTTCTCCATTCTCTCCTCTCATGAAGACATCTTTCTCTATTTCTCCTCTCCTCTCATGAAGACATCTTCTGTCTCCCCTTCTCTCCTCCTTTCATGAAGACATCTTTCTCTATTTCTCCCTCTCTCCCCTTCATGAAGACATCTTTCTCTATTTCTCCTCTCTCCCTCTCTCATGAAGACATCTTTCTCTATTTCTCCCTCTCTCCTCTCATGAAGACATCTTTCTCATTTCTCCCTCTCTCCCTCTCATGAAGACATCTTTCTCATTTCTCCCTCTCCCTCTCATGAAGACATCTTTCTATTTCTCCCTCTCTCCCTCTCATGAAGACATCTTTCTCTATTTCTCCCTCTCTCCCTCTCATGAAGACATCTTTCATTTCTCCCTCTCTCCCTCTCATGAAGACATCTTTCTCTATTTCTCCCTCTCTCTCCTCTCATGAAGACATCTTTCTCTATTTCTCCCTCTCCCTCTCATGAAGACATCTTTCTCATTTCTCCCTCTCCCTCTCATGAAGACATCTTTCTCTATTTCTCCCTCTCTCCTCTCATGAAGACATCTTTCTCTATTTCTCCCTCTCCTCTCATGAAGACATCTTTCTCTATTTCTCCCTCTCTCCCTCTCATGAAGACATCTTTCTCTATTTCTCCCTCTCTCCCTCTCATGAAGACATCTTTCTCTATTTCTCCCTCTCTCCCTCTCATGAAGACATCTTTCTCTATTTCTCCCTCTCTCCCTCATGAAGACATCTTTCTCTATTTCTCCCTCTCTCCCTCTCATGAAGACATCTTTCTCTATTTCTCCCTCTCCCTCTCATGAAGACATCTTTCTCTATTTCTCCCTCTCTCCCTCTCACGAAGACATCTTTCTATTTCTCCCTCTCATGAAGACATCTTTCTCTATTTCTCCCTCTCATGAAGACATCTTTCTCTATTTCTCCCTCTCATGAAGACATCTTTCTCTATTTCTCCCTCTCTCCCTCTCATGAAGACATCTTTCTCTATTTCTCCCCCTCTCTCCCCTCATGAAGACATCTTTCTTATTCTCCCTCTCTCCTCATGAAGACATCTTTCTCTATTTCTCCCTCTCTCCCTCTCATGAAGACATCTTTCTCTATTTCTCCCTCTCCCTCTCATGAAGACATCTTTCTATTTCTCCCTCTCTCCCTCTCATGAAGACATCTTTCTCTATTTCTCCCTCTCCCTCTCATGAAGACATCTTTCTCTATTTCTCCCTCTCTCCCTCTCATGAAGACATCTTTCTCTATTTCTCCCTCTCTCCCTCTCATGAAGACATCTTTCTCTATTTCTCCCTCTCTCCTCTCATGAAGACATCTTTCTATTTCTCCTCTCCCCCCTCATGAAGACATCTTTCTCTATTTCTCCCTCTCATGAAGACATCTTTTCTATTTCTCCCCTCATGAAGACATCTTTCTCTATTTCTCCCTCTCATGAGGCTCTAGTGAAAAGTAATGCACTGTATAGCGAATAGGGTTCCATGTTGGAATCCCAGAAACAAGGTAAGCAGAGACAGCCTGGCCCTTGGCTGACTAGGTGTTGTGCTATTGTCTCCAGTTAATCATGTGTCTGGCTTGGCAAGGCCGAATCTCATTTTCAAAGTGAGACTCATTTCATTTTGGGGGCTGGTGTGTGTGAGGGACATTTCATTTTGGGATTGAGGAGTGTATGTGTGTGAGAGAGAGAACCTGTCTCAACTGCTCGAATCATTTTGGGAGTAACACAACTAATACGACAGCAGTGGCGCCAGTGTTTCCATCACTGTGGGTGCATCACATAATGGCACCCTATATACCCTACATAGTGCACTACTTTTGGCCATAGGGCCAGGTCAAAAGTAGTGCCTCAAGGGAATAGGGTGCCATTTGTGACTCAGACACAGCCATATCCTGGAGTACAGGAAGAGGAGAGGGACATTTCTAATAGGGCTTATATGGGAATTAGGAGACATTGGTTGTGAAGTTCGAATTAGGCTAAAGGGGTTTGTGTCAGACTCAGTGAAAGGGGATTGGCTGATTAGTGGACTTGCAGTTCCCAGTTGGATAAGATCACAGCCAAGAGCTGTCAGGTAAGTCCCGCCCTCCCTCTGAGTTTGGCAGGGAATGAGGGAGGAAGGGAGGGAGGACTCTCAAGAGCTTTTTAATTGTCTCTCTCTCTCTCTCTCTCTCTCTCTCTCCCTCTCTCTCTCTTTCTCCCTCTCTCTCTCTATCCCATCCTCTTCCCCCCTCTCTCTCTTTCAACTACATCTTGTTCTCTCTCTCCCTTCCTCTTCCCCTCTCTCTTCCCCCTAGCCCTTTTGAAAGCCCTTTTTACATTAGCAGTTGTCACAAAGTGATTATACAGAAACCCAGCCTAATCGCCCAAAGAGCAGCAAGGCAAATGTAGAAGCATGGTGACTAGGAACTATCCCCTAGAAAGGCAGGAGGAGCCTTGGAAGAAACCTAGAGAGGAACCAGGCTCTAAAGGGGAGGCCAGTCCTCTTCCGGCTGTGACGGGTGGAGATAAGAGGACATTAAAGTTGAAGTGCACTCACTGATTCAGCCTGTTCCTTCCGCTGCTCGTTAAGAAATGCAGCAGCCGTTACTGAAGCCCAAACAAGGGTTGTAGTGAGGCAGTAGTGAGTAACATAATGACAGCAAGGTAAGCTACGCTAGCTATCTCTATCTCCATGTCTCTCTCTCTCTCTCTCTCTCTCTCTCTCTCTCTCTCTCTCTCTGTCTCTCTCTCTCTCCCTCTATCTCCCTGTCTCTCTCTGTCTCTCTCTCTCTCTTTCTCTCCCCCTATCTCCATGTCTCTCTCTCGCTCTCTCGCTCTCTCTCTCTCTCTCTCTCTCTCTCCCTCTCTCTCTCTCTGTCTCTATCTCTCTCTCTCTCTGTCTCTAACTCTCTCTTTTCTCTCTCTCTCTCTCTCTCTCTCTGTCTCGCTCTCTCTGTGTCTCTCTCTCTCTTTCTCTCTCTTTCTCTCTCTGTCTCTCTCTCTGTCTCTCTCTGTCTCTCTCTCTCTCACTCTCTCCGTCTCTCTCTCTCTCTCTCTCTCTCTCTCTCTCTCTCTCTCTCTCTCTCTCTCTCTCTCACTCTCTCTCTCTCTCTCTGTCTCTCTCTCTCTCTGTCTCTCTCTCTCTGTGTCTCTCTCTCTCTTTCTCTCTCTCTCTCTGTCTCTCTCTCTCCTCTCTCTCTCTCTCTCTCTCTCTCTCTCTCTCTCTCTCTCTCTCTCTCTCCCTCTCTCTCTCTCTCTGTCTCTATCTCTGTCTCTATCTCTCTCTCTCTCTCTCTTTCTGACAAGAAGTGATGGGCCTTTCAGCGAATTAAATAAGCGGGAGAAAGGTGGGACTTTTTAGCCATAACTGTGTAATGTAATCTGACACCAGAGTCACTTGTTGCTACAGCTCCACGAGCTGGGCTGAAGAGACAGATTCAGAAGTGAATAAACGTTGATAAAACAATTCAAATAAACAGTTAGTCCACTTGATAGGCTATATTGCATTTGGTCACGTGTCTAAATGTTCCCGTGAATCTCCCTTCCCTCATTAGCCTACTACAGTAGATATGAAATATCAATACACAGCCAAAATACTAGGCCTAGCTGGCAGTTGTAGGCTACATGATCTGTGCCAGTGTGTCTTCCTCTGTTTTCTACCTTCTTCCACTGTACCACAGCAGATTATCTGTTATATCTCACAGACACAGACACACGCACGCACGCACGCACGCGCGCGCACACACACACACACACACACACACACACACACACACACACACACACACACACACACACACACACACACACACACACACACACACACACACACACACACACACACACACACACACACACAGACAGAGACACAGCACTCAGACCAGCAGAACCAGAACTTTTAGCAAATAAGTTGGTTAATTTCACACATTTCGCAGCGTCGGCCTCAAGAGCCCTTTTTTGGTCTCTAACTTTCTCCGCACCACCCTTTCATGTTTCTATTTTGACTGAGTGACTGACAGAGACAGAGACAGAGACAGAGACAGAGTCAGAGACAGAGACAGAGACAGAGAGACAGAGAGACAGAAACAGAGACAGAGAGACAGAGTCAGAGACAGAGACAGAGAGACAGAAACAGAGTCAGAGACAGAGACAGAGTCAGAGTCAGAGACAGAGACAGAGTCAGAGACAGAGACAGGGACAGGGACAGGGACAGATTCAGAGAGACAGAGACAGAGACAGAGACAGAGAGACAGAGTCAGAGACAGAGACAGAGAGACAGAGACAGAGACAGAGACTGAGAGACAGAGAGACAGAGACAGAGAGACAGAGAGACAGAGAGACAGAGAGACAGAGACAGAGTCAGAGACAGAGAGACAGAGACAGAGACAGAGACAGAGACAGAGACAGAGACAGAGTCGGCTCTCACTCTCTTTGATGATGCACGTTTTGACTTTGAATGTGAATTTGCGCCACCTCAGCTCAGCCAATCAGAAACCCGGTCCCACCCATATTGGTGACCAGCTCACCCAAATAAATGATTGTCCGGCCCTTCTGGTATTTGCCAGATGGCCAATCCACCCATGATATCAACAGCTGAGAGTTGAATGCTCAGCTGTCGACACAATATTCAACAACTGGCAAGTTGTGAGCTAGCTAGGTTGCTGGATCGAATCCCTGAGCTGACAAGGTATAAATCTGTCGTTCTGCCCCTGAACAAGGCAGTTAACCCACTGTTCCTAAGTCTTCCTCTCTTTGACATTCCACATTAGGGAGAGGCTTTGTATTCAGCTAGTTACATCACAGTATCATAGCTAGCTAGCTCACAACTCACCACACACAGGTCACAGCCATTAGGTCGTACGGTTGTTGTACGTAATCCACGCAAGTGTGCGTGCATTGAGCAAGTGTGCATGCATTGAGCAAGTGTGCGTGCATTGAGCAAGTGTGAGTGCATTGAGCAAGTGTGCGTGCATTGCAGGCTTGACAACACATTCACAACACATGTCAGCTGGGGGTGGACCACACCTTGTTGTCTCTGGGCTATTGGACGTCATTGGCAAAAGTAATCCATACCCCACCCATCCATACCTGTCATGACGCACTCACTTCCAAATCTGGTTTTGGACCAGACTAACTTTATGACAAAAATGATCCTATTGACACTTTGTAGTCCATTTTGACATTAGAATGAATGTTTCTTACACATCTCAATGCCGTATAGGCCATTTATAACAAGAGAAGTTGCTTCTAGGAGGCATTTCCCCTTTAAAGACAGATTCTTCTTCAATATGTTCAGTAGGGTCAATAGTAATCACAGTGGTTATAGAGGGTGCAGAACAGCAGGAACTGGATCAGCAGCACGACCAGGTGGACTGGGGACGAGGACAGCCAGGAGTCGTCAGGCCATGTAGTCCTGAGACATGGTCCGACACTTTTAGAAAAAAAGGTTCTATCTAGAAAAGCAAAGGGCTCTTCAGCTGTCCCCATAGGAAAACCCTACGAAGAACCCTTTTTGGGAGAGGGTTCTGAATGGAACTCAAAAGGTTATACCTGGAACCAAAAGGGTTCTACCTGGAACCAAAAGGGTTCTACCTGGAACCAAAAAAGCTGATCCTACAGGGACAGCTGAAGATCCCAACCTTTTTTCTAACAGTGAAGGGCTCAGCACCTCTGGGATGGGAGAGAGAAAAAGAGAGATGGGAGAATTAGAGGGAGCATACCTAAGGTCACACAGGACACCACATAAGGCAGGAGAATTACACTGTGGGGGGGCATGGTGACCCCCGTCCAAAGTTACCCCCGGACAGTGCCAACCAGGCATAACATAACCCCACCCACTTTCTTCTCCTCTCGCTTCCTCCATCTTTCTCTCTAGGTCCATCTCAAGGGAGGAGAGGGAGGGAGGAGGAGGATTGACTCTTTGGCTGGGAATGAGGGAGGAGGGAGGGAGACTCTCAAGAGCTTTTTAATCTTGATCTCTTATCTGTCTTTCTCTCTTTCTCTTTCTCTGTCTCTCTCGCTTCCCTTCTCTCTCTCTCTCTCTGTCTCTCTCGCTTCCCTTCTCTCTCTCTCTCTCTCTCTCTCTCTCTCTCTCTCTCTCTCTCTCTCTCTCCCCCTTCTCTCTGTCCACACTCTGAATGTAATTACCGTATGCACAGAGAGCGAGGGATAGGGGAACGAGGGATAGGGAGAAGGAGGGAGGAAATGAGGTGGAGAGGAGAGGAAGAGGAGAGGTGATAACAGCTTAATGTAATCTCACAGTGGAAACTGAAAAAATATATCACCTGCCACAGTTAATAAAATATCACATCCACGTGGCGCTTTCCACTGGCAAGAAAGGTTAACTGGTATTTCCTGTAAATGTACTCTTCTCCACACACACACGTACGCACACACACATCTTCCTCATAGCTACCGGTATTAGTTCTGAACTTATTCACAGCAGTCATGTTGATGAAGACGTTAATGTGACATGCATGTTCCATATACTGTGGGTAACATACAAATGAAACTACACACATTCAAAAAGCTACACACACACACACACACACACTCCCTCTCCCTCCACTCATCCTCACTCTCTTCTTTCTTTCTTTCTTTCTTTCTTTCTTTCTTTCTTTCTTTCTTTCTTTCTTTCTTTCTTTCTTTCTTTCTTTCTTTCTTTCTTTCTTTCTTTCTTTCTTTCTTTCTTTCTTTCTTTCTTTCTTTCTTTCTTTCTTTCTTTCTTTCTTTCTTTCTTTCTTTCTTCCTTCCTTCCTTCCTTCCTTCCTTCCTTCCTTCCTTCCTTCCTTCCTTCCTTCCTTCCTTCCTTCCTTCCTTCCTTCCTTCCTTCCTTCCTTCCTTCCTTCCTTCCTTCCTTCCTTCCTTCCTTCCTTCCTTCCTTCATTCTCTCTCTCTCTTTCTTCCTCCTCCCTTCTATCCCTCACCCCCTCCTCTCTTTCTCCCTTTCCCTCGTCTCCTCCCTCCTGCCTCCTCCTCTGTAGGTTTGCCCCTAGGATATCACCCCTCCTACACGGCCTCGTCTCATCCTTCTCTCCCTCCGTTTATTTATATCAATGAGCAAAAGTCCTCCTTTCATCTTCCTCCAGATAGATCAGTTCAGTTCAGCTTCATGAACAACTGGTTGTCTGTGTGTCTGAGTGTGTATGTCTCTCTCTGCCTGTGTGTGTTTGTGTGTGTTTGTCTGGCTGTGTATGTGTGTACATTATGTATACGTGTGCGTGTGTATGTGTGTGTTTGTGTGTTTGTGGTTGTGTATTTGCGTGTGTGTGTGTGGTTGTGTATTTGTGCGTGTGTGTG
Organism: Oncorhynchus masou masou; assembly: GCF_036934945.1. Taxonomy (NCBI): domain Eukaryota; kingdom Metazoa; phylum Chordata; class Actinopteri; order Salmoniformes; family Salmonidae; genus Oncorhynchus; species Oncorhynchus masou. The sequence continues at coordinate 4,680 of NW_027011554.1, read as the reverse complement.
TGTGTGTATGTATACGTGTGTGTGTATGTGTGTGTGTGTGTGTGTGTGTGTATGTATACGTGTGTGTGTGTGTGTGTGTGTGTGTGTTCACCTCTAGCTCCGTTCTCTCTACAGGTCTCGCTAGCTGCTCTGCACTCTGGGACTCTTATATAAAGAATACATTTTGATTGAGCCGTTTTCCCTCCAAACAATACATGCAGGTAATGAATTTACATACCCAACATTTAACTGATAGATGAGGCCCTCTAAGGCCTTCAGCTGCTCTGCTGGGACGCTGGGAAGATTACTATTCTGCAGGACCTGGTCTATTGGAAATGATGGAGGCATGAGGCTTGGTTCACGACTTTGAGTCACAATGTGGTAAATTACAACAACATGGTTAAATGTTAAAATATAAGAGGCTTGACATCTGCAACTAAAACTTGTTTCCACAATTCCATGTAATGAAAATAGAATAATTTTTCATCCAGGTTCCAACCAACTGAATCACAACTGTTGAAATTCTACATTATTTTCTATAACAGAACTGTTGAAATTCTACATTAGTTTCTAGAACAGAACTGTTGAAATTCTACATTGGTTTCTATAACAGAACTGTTGAAATTCTACATTAGTTTCTATAAAAGAACAGTTCAAATTCTACATTATTATCTATAACAGAACTGTTGAAATTCTACTTTCTTTTCTATAACATGACTGTTGAAATTCAACATTATTTTCCATAACATGACTGTTGAAATTCTACATTCTTTTGATGTAATAGAAGTGTTGAATTCTACACATTCTTCCCTCTCGTTCTCTTCAGTGAATAGCGGTTTCCAGGACACATATTAAACCTAGTCCTGGACAAAAAAAAACATGCTCAACGGGGACTCTTGATCTGGAAAACCAACCCTCAGTGTAAAATGCTGGTCTTCCCAATAGTGTCATTTGAGGTTGAGACAAGACACACACAGAAGACATGGTGGATACATTGGCAGCAACAGGTTTAATTCAGCTCTATCAGATCTCCCTGTTTTTAAAGTCTTCTTCAGCTAATGTAAACCCAGGCATTATATATACCAGGGCATTATATATACCTGGGCATTATATATACCTGGGCATTATATATAGACAGGACATTATATATACCTGGACATTATATATACCTGGGCATTATATATACCTGGGCATCATATATACCTGGGCATCATATATACCTGGACATTATATATACCTGGGCATTATATATACCTGGGCATTATATATACCTGGGCATTATATATACCTGGCCATTATATATACCTGGGCATCATATATACCTGGGCATTATATATACCTGGGATTTATATATACCTGGGCATTATATATACCTGGGGATTATATATACCTGGACATTATATATACCTGGGCATTATATATAGACAGGGTATTATATCTAGACAGGGTATTATATCTAGACAGGGCATTATATATACCTGGACATTATATATACCTGGGCATTATATATATCTGGGCATCATATATACCTGGGCATCATATATATCTGGGCATCATATATACCTGGGCATCATATATACCTGGGCATCATATATACCTGGGCATCATATATACCTTGGCATCATATATACCTGGGCATCATATATACCTGGGCATTATATATACCTGGGCATCATATATACCTGGGCATTATATATACCTGGGCATTATATATACCTGGGCATTATATATACCTGGACATTATATATACCTGGGCATTATATATACCTGGTCATTATATATACCTGGGCATCATATATACCTGGGCATTATATATACCTGGGCATTATATATACCTGGGCATCATATATACCTGGGCATTATATATACCAGGGCATCATATATACCTGGACATTATATATACCTGGGCATTATATATACCTGGACATTATATATACCTGGACATTATATATACCTGGGCATTATATATACCTGGACATTATATATACCTGGGCATTATATATACCTGGGCATTATATAAACCTGGGCATCATATATACCTGGGCATTATATATACCTGGGCATCATATATACCTGGGCATCATATATACCTGGGCATTATATATACCTGGGCATTATATATACCTGGGCATTATATATACCTGGGCATCATATATACCTGGGCATTATATATACCTGGGAATTATATATACCTGGACATTATATATACCTGGGCATTATATATACCTGGGCATTATATAAACCTGGGCATTATATATAGACAGGACATTATATATACCTGGGCATCATATATACCTGGGCATCATATATACCTGGGCATTATATATACCTGGGCATTATATATACCTGGGCATTATATATACCTGGGCATCATATATACCTGGGCATTATATATACCTGGGCATTATATATACCTGGACATTATATATACCTGGGCATTATATATACCTTTAAGTATTATATATACCTGGGCATCATATATACCTGGGAATTATATATACCTGGGCATTATATATACCTGGGCATTATATATGCCTGGGCATTATATATACCTGGGCATTATATATACCTGGGAATTATATATACCTGGGAATTATATATACCTGGGCATTAACCTGGGCATTATATATACCTGGGCATTATATATACCTGGGCCATATATACCTGGGCATCATATATACCTGGGCATTATATATACCTGGGCATTATATATACCTGGGCATTATATATACCTGGGAATTATATATACCTGGGCATTATATATACCTGGGCATTATATATACCTGGGCATTATATATACCTGGGCATTATATATACCTGGGCATTATTATATATATATACCTGGGCATTATATATACCTGGGCATTATATATACCTGGGCATTATATATACCTGGGCATTATATATACCTGGGCATTATATATAACTGGGCATTATATATACCTGGGCATTATATATAGACAGGACATTATATATAACTGGGCATTATATATACCTGGGCATTATATATACCTGGGCATTATATATACCTGGGCATTATATATACCTGGGCATTATATATACCTGGGCATTATATATACCTGGGCATTATATTACCTGGGCATTATATCTAGACTGGGCATTATATATAGACTGGGTATTATATATTACCTGGGCATTATATATACCTGGGCATTATATATAGACAGGACATTAAATCTAGACAGGGCATTATATATAGACAGGACATTATTTCTAGACAGGGTATTATATATAGACAGGGTATTATATCTAGACAGGGCATTATATATAGACAGGGTATTATATATAGACAGGGCATTATATATAGACAGGGCATTATATCTAGACAGGACATTATATATAAACAGGACATTATATCTAGACAGGACATTATATATAGACAGGGCATTATATATAGACAGGGCATTATATATACCTGGGCATTATATATAGACAGGACATTATATCTAGACAGGACATTATATCTAGACAGGACATTATATATAGACAGGGTATTATATCTAGACAGATTATATATACATTATATATAGACAGGGTATTATATATGTATTTATACCGGGTATTATATATATAGACAGGACATTATTTATATACCAGGGTATTATATCTAGACAGGTATTATATCTAGACAGGACATTATATATAGACAGGGTATTATATATACCAGATTATATAGACAGGGTATTATATATACCAGGGTATTATATATAGACAGGACATATATATATAGACAGGACATTATATATAGACAGGACATTATTTCTAGACAGGGCATTATATATAGACAGGGTATTATATATAGACAGGACATTATATATAGATGGGTATTATATATAGACTGGGTATTATATATAGACAGGGTATTATATCTAGACAGGACATTATATATAGGGTATTATATATACAGGGCATTATATATAGACAGGGTATTATATATACCAGGGTATTATATATAGACAGGTATTATATATAGACAGGGTATTATATATAGACAGGGTATTATATATACCAGATTATATACCAGGGTATTATATCTAGACAGGGTATTATATATACCAGGGTATTATATATACCAGGGTATTATATAGACAGGGTGTTATATATACAGGGTATTATATATAGACAGGGTATTATATCTAGACAGGGTATTATATATACCAGGGTATTATATATAGACAGGGTATTATATATACCAGGGTATTATATATACCAGGGTATTATATATAGACAGGGTATTATATATACCAGGGTATTATATATAGACAGGGTATTATATATAGACAGGGTATTATATATACCAGGGTATTATATATACCAGGGTATTATATCTAGACAGGGTATTATATATACCAGGGTATTATATATAGACAGGGTATTATATCTAGACAGGGTATTATATATACCAGGGTATTATATATAGACAGGGTATTATATCTAGACAGGGCATTATATATACCAGGGCATTATATATAGACAGGGTATTATATCTAGACAGGGCATTATATATACCAGGGCATTATATCTAGACAGGGTATTATATCTAGACAGGGCATTATATATACCAGGGCATTATATATAGACAGGGTATTATATATAGACAGGGTATTATATATACCAGGGTATTATATATACCAGGGTATTATATCTAGACAGGGTATTATATATACCAGGGTATATATA
>NW_027011553.1:0-23478 GCF_036934945.1 Oncorhynchus masou masou | reverse complement strand
TTTATTGTTGTCCCGAGTCTGTCATAACAAATGATTTCCAAAAACAATGAGCGCTATATTTACATGACATGTGTTTGTTTTTTAGTTGGTGTACTTTTATCAAGAGTCCAAAGTCCTCCCAGGGTCACCACGTCTCTATGAGCAGTATAGATGGTGTAAAAGTGTGTGTGTGTTTCCAGAGTCTGGACTATGACAACAGTGAGAATCAGCTGTTTCTGGAGGAGGAGAGACGGATGAGCTTCTTAGTAAGTAGAGAACCCCTACACACACACACACAGGCAGGCAGGCAGGACAGGCAGACACAGACAGGCAGACAGACAGACAGACAGACAGACAGGCAGACAGACAGGCAGGCAGACAGACAGACAGACAGACAGTGCAGACAGACAGGCAGGCAGACAGGCAGACAGACAGACAGACAGACAGGACAGGCAGACAGACAGGCAGACAGACAGACAGACAGGGACAGGCAGACAGACAGGCAGACAGACAGACAGGCAGACAGACGCAGACAGACAGACAGACAGACAGACAGACAGACAGACAGACAGACAGACAGACATTGATTGATGTCCCCCCTCCCATTTCTCTCCCCTCTCGTCCTCAGGGGTTCAAGTGTTTGGAGATCAGTCGGTGGGTGATCTGTGGTCTGATTGGCTTCCTGACTGGACTCATAGCCTGCTGCATAGATATCGCCGTGGAGAACCTGGCTGGGGTCAAGTACTACGTTGTCAAACAGAGTATCCTTCCGCCGCTGACCCACATCACAGAACGGTCATATCCTTCCGCTCACTGACCCACAGTCACAGAACGGTCATATCCTTCTGCTCACTGACCCACATCACAGAACGGTCATATCCTTCCACATCACAGAACGGTCATATCCTTCCGCTCACTGACCCACATCACAGAACGGTCATATCCTTCCGCTCACTGACCCGCATCACAGAACGGTCATATCCTTCCGCTCGCTGACCCACATCACAGAACGGTCATATCCTTCCGCTCACTGACCCACATCACAGAACGGTCATATCCTTCCGCTCACTGACCCGCATCACAGAACGGTCATATCCTTCCACATCACTGACCCACATCACAGAACGGTCATATCCTTCCGCTCACTGACCCACATCACAGAACGGTCATATCCTTCCACATCACAGAACAGTCATATCCTTCCACATCACAGAACGGTCATATCCTTCCGCTCACTGACCCACATCACAGAACGGTCATATCCTTCCGCTCACTGACCCACATCATAGAACGGTCATATCCTTCCGCTCACTGACCCACATCACAGAACGGTCATATCCTTCCGCATCACAGAACGGTCATATCCTTCACATCACAGAACGGTCATATCCTTCCACACATCACAGAACGGTCATATCCTTCCGCTCACTGACCCACATCACAGAACGGCCATATCCTTCCGCCACTGACCCACATCACAGAACGGGTCATATCCTTCCGCTCACTGACCCACATCACAGAACGGTCATATCCTTCCGCCACTGACCCACATCACAGAACTGTCATATCCTTCCACATCACAGAACGGTCATATCCTTCCGCTCACTGACCCACATCACAGAACGGTCATATCCTTCCGCATCACTGACCCACATCACAGAACGGTCATATCCTTCCCCACATCACAGAACGGTCATATCCTTCCGCTCACTGACCCACATCACAGAACGGTCATACCTCTCCGCCACTGACCCACATCACAGAACGGTCATATCCTTCCGCCACTGACCCACATCACAGAACGGTCATATCCTTCCGCTCACTGACCCACATCACAGAACGGTCATATCCTTCCGCTCACTGACCCACATCACAGAACGGTCATATCCTTCCACATCACTGACCCACATCACAGAACGGTCATATCCTTCCACATCACAGAACGGTCATATCCTTCCACATCACAGAACGGTCATATCCTTCCGCTCACTGACCCACATCACAGAACGGTCATGATCCTTCCGCTCACTGACCCACATCACAGAACGTCATATCCTTCCACATCACAGAACGGCCATATCCTTCACATCACAGAACGGTCATATCCTTCCGCTCACTGACCCACATCACAGAACGGTCATATCCTTCCGCTCACTGACCATCACAGAACGGCCATGGCCCTCCCACATCACAGAACGGCCACATTCCGCCACTGACCCACATCACAGAACGGTCATATCCTTCCGCCACTGACCCACATCACAGAACGGTCATATCCTTCCGCCACTGACCCACATCACAGAACGTCATATCCTTCCGCCACTGACCCACATCACAGAACGGTCCTTCCACTACACTGACTCCACATCACAGAACGGTCATATCCTTCCGCTCACTGACCCACATCACAGAACGGTCATATCCTTCCACATCATCACGAACGGTCATATCCTTCCACATCACAGAACGGTCATATCCTTCCACATCACAGAACGGTCATATCCTTCCACTCACTGACCCACATCACAGAACGGTCATATCCTTCCGCCACTGACCCACATCACAGAACGGTCATATCCTTCCGCCACTGACCCACATCACAGAACGGCCATGATCCTTCCACATCACAGAACGGTCATATCCTTCCACATCACAGAACGGTCATATCCTTCACATGCTCAGCTCCACTCACCCATCACAGAGCGGTCATATCCTTCCACTCATTGACCACATCACAGAACGGTCATATCCTTCCACTGCTATCCCACATCACAGAACGGTCATATCCTTCCACATCACCGACGGTCATATCCTTACATCACAGACGGTCATATCCTTCCACATCACGAACGGTCATATCCTTCCGCTCACTGACCCACATCACAGAACGGTCATATCCTTCCACTCACTCACATCGAACGGTCATATCCTTCCACATCACTGACCCGCATCACAGAGCGGTCATATCCTTCCACATCACAGAACGGTCATATCCTTCCACATCACAGAACGGTCATATCCTTCCACATCACAGAAGCGGTCATATCCTTCCACATCACTGACCCACATCACAGAGCGGTCATATCCTCTCCACATCACTGACCCACAGTTCAGAAGGTGTTCCATACTCTGAACTGTCATGTTAAATATTGTCTGTGTAGAAAAATATAGTGTTGTGACATCCTACAGCGTTTGTCTATGTTCCACTGTTGTCCTGTCCTACAGCAGTGGTCTGTGTTCCACTGTTGTCCCATCCTACAGCGGTGGTCTGTGTTCCACTGTTGTCCTGTCCTACAGCGGTGGTCTGTGTTCCACTGTTGTCCCGTCCTACAGCGTTTGTCTGTGTTACCACTGTTGTCCCGTCCTACAGCGGTGGTCTGTGTTCCACTGTTGTCCCGTCCTACAGCGGTGGTCTGTGTTCCACTGTTGTCCCGTCCTACAGCGTTTGTCTGTGTACCACAACATACTGTCCTTCCTCTCACTCACCCACAGGATAGTCATGTCTAGTTTTAGTTTCTGAAATTCCAGTACATGGTGGATTTCTTTGGCCAATTCCGGGAGGGTAGTCTTCAGGCGGACAACTCTCCCAATAAATCAAGAGTTTGGGTAGACAGAGTTTAAAAATAATCCCCTGGAAACATGACAGAAGCGAACACACAATGTGGAGGCAGATAGCTGGTGGTTGTAAGCTTGTAACGCTAACGTCATATAAACTATGTAAACGACTCAATGCAAAATACACTAGTTGAAAGTATGGGTTTGTTTACAGCAGGGCTCTGGATGGATTTTCTGGCAGCCAACTTCACCCTTTTCTCTCTGCCAAACTGGCATTGGTCTAAGTACAGGCGTGTGTGCTGGAACATTGGGACATTGTGGGAAGGCAACTCCTAGAGAGACCAGGCCCAGTTTAGAGTTGTCTTTGTTCAGTCATTGACATTTGGTCTCTAAATGTGTTTAGGAAAGTAAAAGTGTACCTCTGCCCTTATCATGGATTCAGAGCTATCTATCTAATATAACTCAAAGGGGTTTCCTTATTAATGGAAGCGCTCTAATGTTGGGTGTGACTATGTGAAGTGTGGTGTACCGTAGGGCAGCTCTCTAGGCCCTCTGCTCTTTTCTATTTTTACCAATGACCTGCCACTGGTATTAAACAAAGCATTTTGTCCACGTATGCTGATGAATAACCATATACGTTAAGGTTTTCAGTGACTTCATGAGCTGTAGTTGCTAGTTGTCGTGGCTGTTGAACAAGTTGAGGAGACTAAATTATTTGGTGTTACCTTAGAATGTAAACTGTCATGTGAAAAACCTATACATTCAATCATTGTAAAGATGGTGAGAGGTCTGTCCCTACTAAAGAGATTCTCCACTAAGCAAGTCCTGTAGTCTCCTAGTTTATATTATCTGATTATTGTCAAGTCCTGTAGTCTCTAGTTTTATATTATCTTGATTATTGTCCAGTCATATGGTCAAGTCCTGTAGTCTCTAGTTTTATATTATCTTGATTATTGTCCAGTCATATAGTCAAGTCTAGTTCTAGTTTTATTTATCTTGATTATTGTCCAGTCATATGTGGTCAAGTCCTGTAGTCTCTAGTTTTATATGATCTGATTATTGTCCAGTCATATAGTCAGCTGGTCCAGAACACAGCGGCACATCTTGTTCTTCATTGTAATCAGAGAGCTGATATTAATACTATGCATGCCCAGTCTGTCTTGGCTCAGAGAGTTGAGGAAAGACTGACTGTCACTTCCTGTTTTTATTTGGAAATTCCACATTTTTTGCATAGTCAAGTTACACAAGGCACTGACACATACACTTACCCCAACAGACATGCCACCAGGGGTCTTTTCACAGTCCCCAGGTCCAGAACAAATTCAAAGAAACATACAGTATTGTACAGAGCTGTGAGTGCATGGAACTCCCATCTTATATATCACAATAATCAGCAAACCTGGTTTCTAAAAACAAATGAAGCAACAGCTCACGCCACAACACATCTCCCCCTTGTGACCTACTGGTTGTGTGTGTACTGACATGTGTCCTACTGGTTGTGTAGGTACTGACATGTGTCCTACTGGTTGTGTAGGTACTGACATGTGTCCTACTGGTTGTGTGGGTACTGACATGTGACCTACTGGTTGTGTGGGTACTGACATGTGTCCTACTGGTTGTGTAGGTACTGACATGTGTCCTACTGGTTGTGTAGGTACTGACATGTGTCCTACTGGTTGTGTAGGTACTGACATGTGACCTACTGGTTGTGTAGGTACTGACATGTGACCTACTGGTTGTGTGTAGGTACTGACATGTGTCCTACTGGTTGTGTGTAGGTACTGACATGTGGCCTACTGGTTGTGTGTAGGTACTGACATGTGTCCTACTGGTTGTGTGGGTACTGACATGTGACCTACTGGTTGTGTGTGGGTACTGACATGTGACCTACTGGTTGTGTGTGGTACTGACATGTGTCCTACTGGTTGTGTGTAGGTACTGACATGTGTCCTACTGGTTGTGTGTAGGTACTGACATGTGTCCTACTGGTTGTGTGTGGGTACTGACATGTGTCCTACTGGTTGTGTGGGTACTGACATGTGACCTACTGGTTGTGTGGGTACTGACATGTGACCTACTGGTTGTGTGGGTACTGACATGTGACCTACTGGTTGTGTAGGTACTGACATGTGCCTACTGGTTGTGTGGGTACTGACATGTGAACTACTGGTTGTGTGTGGGTACTCGACATGTGACCTACTGGTTGTGTGGGTACCGACATGTGTCCTACTGGTTGTGTAGGTACTGACGTGACCGACTGGTTGTGTGTAGTTACTGACATGTGTCCTACTGGTTGTGGTAGGTACTGACATGTGACCTACTGGTTGTGTAGGTACTGACATGTGACCTACTGGTTGTGTGTAGTACTGACATGTGACCTACTGGTTGTGTGTGTAGGTACTGACATGTGACCTACTGGTTGTGTGTAGGTACTGACATGTGACCTACTGGTTGTTGGGTACTGACATGGCCTACTGGTTGTGTAGGTACTGACATGGACCTACTGGTTGTGTGTGGTACTGACATGTGACCTACTGGTTGTGTGAGGTACTGACATGTGACCTACTGGTTGTGTGTAGGTACTGACATGTGACCTACTGGTTGTGTGTAGCTACTGACATGTGTCCTACTGGTTGTGTGTAGGTACTGACATGTGACCTACTGGTTGTGTAGTGAGTACTGACATGTGACCTACTGGATCCTAATATATCAAACCCCAGTAACACTAGCTGTTCCCATTGGCCTGGGCTAATGGGGATCCTAATATATCAAACCCCAGTAACACTAGCTGTCCCCATTGGCCTGGGCTAATGGGGATCCTAATATATCAAACCCCAGTAGCACTAGCTGTCCCCATTGGCCTGGGCTAATGGGGATCCCAATATATCAAACCCCAGTAACACTAGCTGTTCCCATTGGCCTGGGCTAATGGGGATCCTAATATATCAAAACCTCCAGTAACACTAGCTGTCTTACTGGCCTGGGCCAATCCTGGATCCAACATACTAAACCCATAGTAACACTAGCTGTTCCCATTGGCTCTGGGCCAATGGGATCCCAATAGAACAAACCTAGTAATGACTAGCTGCTCCCATTGGCCTGGGCTACTGGGGATCCTAATATATCAAACCCCAGTAACACTAGCTGTTCCCATTGGCCTGGCCAATCCCGGGATCCAATATATCAAACCCCAGTAACACTAGTTGTTCCCATTGGCCTGGCTAATCCTGATCCTAATATATCAAACCCCAGTAACACTAGCTGTCTCATTGGCCTGGGCCAATGGGGATCCCACATATCAAACCCCAGTAACACTAGCTGTCCCCATTGGCCTGGGCTAATCCTGGATCCTAATATATCAAACCCCAGTAACACTAGCTGTCCCCATTGGCCTGGGCTAATGGGGATCCTAATATATCAAACCCCAGTAACACTAGCTGTCCCCATTGGCCTGGGCTAATGGGGATCCTAATATATCAAACCCCAGTAACACTAGCTGTCCCATTGGCCTGGGCTAATGGGGATCCTAATATATCAAACCCCAGTAACACTAGCTGTTCCCATTGGCCTAGGCTAGGCCTATAGTGGGGCTAATGGGGATCCTAATATATCAAACCCCAGTAACACTAGCTGTCCCCATTGGCCTGGGCTAATGGGGAGTAACACTAGCTGTCCCCATTGCCTGGGCTCAAACAAACCCCAGTAACACTAGCTGTCCCCATTGGCCTGGGCTAATCCTGGATCCTAATATATCAAACCCCAGTAACACTAGCTGTCCCCATTGGCCTGGGCTAATCCTGGATCCTAATATATCAAACCCCAGTAAACACTAGCTGTTCCCATTGGCCTAGGCTAATGGGGATCCTAATATATCAAAACCCCAGTAACACTAGCTGTCCCCATTGGCCTGGGCTAATGGGGATCCTAATATAATCAAACCCCAGTAACACTAGCTGTTCCCATTGGCCTGGGCTAATGGGGATCCTAATATATCAAACCCCAGTAACACTAGCTGTCCCCCATTGGCCTGGGCTAGTCGGGGATCCTAATATATCAAACCAAAACCTTGTTGATCAGAATGCTGCCAATCATCCCCACTAATTTAAATATGTAGCCCTTCAGACGAAAGATCATGGAAGCCACAGAGGTCCAGTGTCCTGCCTCTGTGGTTGGTCGGGGAGAGCTGGACCTTGCAGCGTGGTGGCGTGTGATTGGTTGTTTATTACCTGTCCTTGACCTTCTGCCCTCCCAGACATCGAGAAGTTTACGGAGGTGGGAGGTCTCTCCATCTCCCCCATCCTCTGGCTGTGCTGAACTCGGCCTTCAGCCATGGTGGGCGCTGTTATTGTGGCGTTTCTTCGGAGGTAAGAGGGAGATGGGGAATGTGTGTGCGTCGAAGAGGAAGGAGTGGGTTTGTGTGTGTGTGTGTGTGTAGCCCTTTGAGTTATGTTCAAAGTGTGTGTGTGTGTGTGTATGGCCTTTTGAGGTAAGTGTTCAAAGTGTTTGTGTGTGTGTGTGTGTGTTGCGTAATGCCAAGAAGTATGACACTAGTGCACACTGCTGGGCAGGTGGGGGTTTGAATTGAGCTCTGGTTAATCATAGTCTAATAACAAGCTGTCTGAACCACTGTGTTAGACTACAGTCTGGCCCTGGGGTGGTGAACCACTGTGTTAGACTACAGTCTGAACCACTGTGTTAGACTACAGTCTGAACCACTGTTAGACTACAGTCTGAACCACTGTGTTGAGACAGTCTGACCACTGTCTGAACCACTGTGTTAGACTACAGTCTGAACCACTGTGTTAGACTACAGTCTGAACCACTGCGTTAGACTACAGTCTGAACCACTGTGTTAGACTACAGTCTGAACCACTGTGTTAGACTACAGTCTGTTGGCCACTGAACCACTGTGTTAGACTACAGTCTGAACCACTGTGTTAGACTACAGTCTGTTGGGCACTGGGGTGGTCTGAACCACTGTGTTAGACTACAGTCTGTTGACCCTGGGGTGGTGAACCACTGTGTTAGACTACAGTCTGTTGGCCCTGGGGTGGTGAACCACTGTGTTAGACTACAGTCTGTTGGCCCTGGGGTGGTGAACCACTGTGTTAGACTACAGTCTGTTGGCCCTGGGGTGGTGAACCACTGTGTTAGACTACAGTCTGTTGGCCCTGGGGTGGTGAACCACTGTGTTAGACTACAGTCTGTTGGCCCTGGGGTGGTGAACCACTGTGTTAGACTACAGTCTGTTGGCCCTGGGGTGGTGAACCACTGTGTTAGACTACAGTCTGTTGGCCAGTCTGAATGGGTGGTGAACCACTGTGTTAGACTACAGTCTGTTGGCCCTGGGGTGGTGAACCACTGTGTTAGACTACAGTCTGATGGCCCTGGGGTGGTGAACCACTGTGTTAGACTACAGTCTGATGACCCTGGGGTGGTGAACCACTGTGTTAGACTACAGTCTGATGGCCCTGGGGTGGTGAACCACTGTGTTAGACTACAGTCTGTTGGCCCTGGGGTGGTGAACCACTGTGTTAGACTACAGTCTGATGACCCTGGGGTGGTGAACCACTGTGTTAGACTACAGTCTGTTGGCCCTGGGGTGGTGAACCACTGTGTTAGACTACAGTCTGTTGGCCCTGGGGTGGTGAACCACTGTGTTAGACTACAGTCTGTTGGCCCTGGGGTGGTGAACCACTGTGTTAGACTACAGTCTGATGGCCCTGGGGTGGTGAACCACTGTGTTAGACTACAGTCTGATGGCCCTGGGGTGGTGAACCACTGTGTTAGACTACAGTCTGAACCACTGTGTTAGACTACAGTCTGTTGGCCCTGGGGTGTGGTGAACCACTGTGTTAGACTACAGTCTGAACCACTGTGTTGGACTACAGTCTGTTGGCCCTGGGGTGGTGAACCACTGTGTTAGACTACAGTCTGTCGACCCTGGGGTGGTGAACCACTGTGTTAGACTACAGTCTGTTGGCCCTGTGTTGGTCTGAACCACTGTGTTAGACTACAGTCTGAACCACTGGGGTGACCCTGTGACAGTGAACCACTGTGTTAGACTACAGTCTGAACCACTGTGTTACCCTTGGCCCTGGGGTGGTGAACCACTGTGTTAGACTACAGTCTGTTGGCCCTGGGGTGGTGAACCACTGTGTTAGCCCTGTTGGCCCTGGGTGGTGAACCACTGTGTTAGACTACAGTCTGTTGGCCCTGGGGTGGTGAACCTGACTGTGTTAGACTACAGTCTGAACCACTGTGTTAGACCACAGTCTGAACCACTGTGTTAGACTACAGTCTGAACCACTGTGTTAGACTACAGTCTGAACCACTGTGTTAGACTACAGTCTGTTGGCCCTGGGGTGGTGAACCACTGTGTTAGACTACAGTCTGTGTGGACCCTGGGGTGGTGAACCACTGTGTTAGACTACAGTCTGAACCCTGGGGTGGTCTGAACCACTGTGTTAGACTACAGTCTGTTGGCCCTGGGGTGGTGAACCACTGTGTTAGACTACAGTCTGGCCCTGGGGTGGTGAACCACTGGCCCTGGGGTGTTAGACTACAGTCTGTTGGCCCTGGGTGGTGAACCACTGTGTTAGACTACAGTCTGAACCACTGTGTTAGACTACAGTCTGTTGGCCCTGGGGTGGTGAACCACTGTGTTAGACTACAGTCTGAACCACTGTGTTAGACTACAGTCTGAACCCTGGGGTGGTCTGAACCACTGTGTTAGACTACAGTCTGAACCCTGGGGTGACTACAGTGAACCACTGTGTTAGACTACAGTCTGAACCACTGTGTTAGACTACAGTCTGTTGGCCCTGGGGTGGTAGAACCACTGTGTTAGACTACAGTCTGTTGGCCTGACCACTGTCTGAACCACTGTGTTAGACTACAGTCTGATGGCCACTGGTTAGTACAGTCTGAACCACTGTGTTAGACTACAGTCTGATGGCCCTGGGGTGGTGAACCACTGTGTTAGACTACAGTCTGTTGGCCCTGGGGTGGTGAACCACTGTGTTAGACTACAGTCTGTTGGCCCTGGGGTGGTGAACCACTGTGTTAGACTACAGTCTGTTGGCCCTGGGGTGGTGAACCACTGTGTTAGACTACAGTCTGTTGACCCTGGGGTGAACCACTGTGTGAAGTCTGAACCACTGTGTTAGACTACCCCTGGGGTGGTGAACCACTGTGTTAGACTACAGTCTGTTGGCCCTGGGGTGGTGAACCACTGTGTTAGACTACAGTCTGTTGGCCCTGGGGTGGTGAACCACTGTGTTAGACTACAGTCTGAACCACTGTGTTAGACTACAGTCTGTTGGCCCTGGGGTGGTGAACCACTGTGTTAGACTACAGTCTGAACCACTGTGTTAGACTACAGTCTGAACCACTGTGGCCAGTCTGGGGTGGTGAACCACTGTGTTAGACTACAGTCTGTTGACCCTGGGGTGGTGAACCACTGTGTTAGACTACAGTCTGAACCACTGTGTTAGACTACAGTCTGAACCACTGTGTTAGACCACAGTCTGAACCACTGTGTTAGACTACAGTCTGAACCACTGTGTTAGACTACAGTCTGTTGGCCCTGGGGTGGTGAACCACTGTGTTAGACTACAGTCTGTTGGCCATGGGGTGGAAAGGCCGTGTTGTTGACTACAGTCTGTTGGCCCTGGGGTGGTGAACCACTGTGTTAGACTACAGTCTGTTGGCCCTGGGGTGGTGAACCACTGTGTTAGACTACAGTCTGAACCACTGTGTTAGACCAGTCTGTTGGCCCTGGGACTGGTGAACCACTGTGTTAGACTACTGAGTGTGTTAGACTACAGTCTGGCCCTGGGGTGGTGAACCACTGTGTTAGACTACAGTCTGAACCACTGTGTTAGACTACAGTCTGAACCACTGTGTTAGACCACAGTCTGAACCACTGTGTTAGACCACAGTCTGAACCACTGTGTTAGACTACAGTCTGTTGGCTGAACCACTGTGTTAGACTACAGTCTGAACCACTGTGTTAGACTACAGTCTGAACCACTGTGTTAGACTACAGTCTGAACCCTGGGGTGAACCACTGTGTTGGACTAGACCCACATTGTCTGAACCACTGTGTTAGACTACAGTCTGAACCCTGGGGTGGTGAACCACTGTGTTAGACTACAGTCTGAACCACTGTGTTAGACTACAGTCTGTTGGCCCTGGGGTGGTGAACCACTGTGTTAGACTACAGTCTGATGACCCTGGGGTGGTGAACCACTGTGTTAGACTGATGGCCCTGGGTGGTGAACCACTGTGTTAGACTACAGTCTGATGACCTGGGTGGTGAACCACTGTGTTAGACTACAGTCTGATGACCTGGGGTGGTGAACCACTGTGTTAGACTACAGTCTGTTGGCCCTGGGGTGGTGAACCACTGTGTTAGACTACAGTCTGTTGGTCTGAACCCTGGGGTGGTGAACCACTGTGTTAGACTACAGTCTGTTGGCTGGTGAACCACTGTGTTAGACTACAGTCTGTTGGCCCTGTGGTGGTGAACCACTGTGTTAGACTACAGTCTGTTGGCCCTGGGGTGGTGAACCACTGTGTTAGACTACAGTCTGTTGGCCCTGGGGTGGTGAACCACTGTGTTAGACTACAGTCTGTTGGCCCTGGGGTGGTGAACCACTGTGCTAGACTACAGTCTGTTGGCCCTGGGGTGGTGAACCACTGTGCTAGACTACAGTCTGTGTGGCCCTGAACCACTGGTTGACTACAGTCTGAACCACTGTGTTAGACTACAGAACCACTGTGCTACAGTCTGTTGGCCCTGGGGTGGTGAACCACTGTGTTAGGACTACAGTCTGAACCACTGTGTTAGACTACAGTCTGTTGGCCCTGGTGAACCACTGTGACTACAGTCTGAACCACTGTGTTAGACTACAGTCTGTTGGCCCTGGGTGGTGAACCACTGTGTTAGACTACAGTCTGTTGGCCCTGGGGTGGTGAACCACTGTGTTAGACTACAGTCTGAACCACTGTGTTAGGACTACAGTCTGAACCACTGTGTTAGACTACAGTCTGTTGGCCCTGTGTTAGACTACAGTCTGAACCACTGTGTTAGACTACAGTCTGTTGGCCCTGGGGTGGTGAACCACTGTCTGAACCACTGTGTTAGACTACAGTCTGATGGCCCTGGGGTGGTGAACCACTGTGTTGACTACAGTCTGATGGCCCTGGGGTGGTGAACCACTGTGTTAGGACTACAGTCTGATGACCCTGGGGGTGGTGAACCACTGTGTTAGACTACAGTCTGAACCACTGTGTTAGACTACAGTGAACCACTGTGTTAGACTACAGTCTGTTGGCCCTGGGGTGGTGAACCACTGTGTTAGACTACAGTCTGTTGGCCCTGGGGTGGTGAACCACTGTGTTAGACTACAGTCTGTTGGCCCTGGGGTGGTGAACCACTGTGTTAGACTACAGTCTGTTGGCCCTGGGGTGGTGAACCACTGTGTTAGACTACAGTCTGTTGACCCTGGGGTGGTGAACCACTGTGTTAGACTACAGTCTGAATGCCCTGGGGTGGTGAACCACTGTGTTAGACTACAGTCTGTTGGCCCCTGGGGGTGGTGAACCACTGTGTTAGACTACAGTCTGATGGCCCTGGGGTGGTGAACCACTGTGTTAGACTACAGTCTGATGACCCTGGGGTGGTGAACCACCGTGTTAGACTACAGTCTGAACCACTGTGTTAGACTACAGTCTGATGGCCCTGGGGTGGTGAACCACTGTGTTCTGAACCACTGACTACAGTCTGTTGGCCCTGGGGTGGTGAACCACTGTGTTAGACTACAGTCTGATGACCCTGGGGTGGTGAACCACTGTGTTCTGAACCACTGCTGACTACAGTCTGATGACCCTGTCTGAACCACTGTGTGACTACAGTCTGAACCACTGTGTTAGACTACAGTCTGTTGTTAGACTACATTCTGAACCACTGTGTTAGACTACAGTCTGAACCACTGTGTTAGACTACAGTCTGAACCACTGTGTTAGACTACAGTCTGTTGGCCCTGGGGTGGTGAACCACTGTGTTAGACTACAGTCTGTTGACCCAGGTGGGAACCACTGTGGTGAACCACTGTGTTAGACTACAGTCTGTTGGCCCTGGGGTGGTGAACCACTGTGTTAGACTACAGTCTGAACCACTGTGTTAGACCACAGTCTGTTGGCCCTGGGGTGGTGAACCACTGTGTTAGACTACAGTCTGTTGACCCTGGGGTGGTGAACCACTGTGAACAGTCCCACCACCGTGTTAGACTACAGTCTGTGGCCTGGCCCTGGGGTGGTCTGAACCACTGTGTTAGACTACAGTCTGTTGGCCCTGGGGTGGTGAACCACTGTGTTAGACTACAGTCTGATGATCTCTGGGTGGTGAACCACTGTGTTAGACTACAGTCTGAATGCCCTGGGGTGGTGAACCACTGTGTTAGACTACAGTCTGATGGTGACCCTGTGTTAGACTACAGTCTGAACCACTGTGTTAGACTACAGTCTGAAACCACTGTGTTAGACTACAGTCTGAACCCTGGGGTGGTCTGAACCACTGTGTTAGACTACAGTCTGATGACCCTGGGGGTGGTGAACCACTGTGTTAGACTACAGTCTGAACCACTGTGTTAGACTACATTCTGAACCACTGTGTTAGACTACAGTCTGAACCACTGTGTTAGACTACAGTCTGATGACCAACTGTGTTAGACTACAGTCTGTTGGCCCTGGGGTGGTGAACCACTGTGTTAGACTACAGTCTGATGGCCCTGGGGTGGTGAACCACTGTGTTAGACTACAGTCTGTTGGCCCTGGGTGGTGAACCACTGTGTTAGACTGAACCAGTCTGTTGGCTACATTCTGGGTGTTAGGTGAACCACTGTGTTAGACTACAGTCTGAACCACTGTGTTAGACTACAGTCTGTTGGCCCTGGGGTGGTGAACCACTGTGTTAGACTACAGTCTGAACCACTTGACTACAGTCTGTTGGCCCTGGGTGGGTGAACCACTGTGTTAGACTACAGTCTGTTGGCCCTGAACCACTGTGTTAGGACTACAGTCTGAACCACTGTGTTAGACTATAGTCTGAACCACTGTGTTAGACCACAGTCTGAACCACTGTGTTAGACTTACAGTCTGAACCACTGTGTTAGACTACAGTCTGTTGGCCCTGGGGTGGTGTTAACCACTGTGTTAGACTACAGTCTGTTGGCCCTGGGTGGTGAACCACTGTGTTAGTCTGGTAGCCCATGGAACCACTGTACTAGACTACAGTCTGTTGGCCCTGGGGTGGTGAACCACTGTGTTAGACTACAGTCTGTTGGCCCTGGGGTGGTGAACCACTGAACCACTGTTAGACTACAGTCTGAACCACTGTGTTAGACTACAGTCTGAACCACTGTGTTAGACTACAGTCTGTTGGCCCTGGGGTGGTGAACCACTGTGTTAGACTACAGTCTGTTGGCCACTGGGGTGGTGAACCACTGTGTTAGACTACAGTCTGTTGGCCCTGGGGGTGGTGAACCACTGTGTTAGACTACAGTCTGTTGGCCCTGGGGTGGTGAACCACTGTGTTAGACTACAGTCTGATGGCCCTGGGGTGTCTGAACCACTGTGTTAGACTACAGTCTGAACCACTGTGTTAGACTACAGTCTGTTGGCCCTGGGGTGGTGAACCACTGTGTTAGACTACAGTCTGAACCACTGTGTTAGACTACAGTCTGAACCACTGTGTTAGACTACAGTCTGAACCACTGTGTTAGACTACAGTCTGAACCACTGTGTTAGACTACAGTCTGAACCACTGTGGTAGACTACAGTCTGAACCACTGTGTTAGACTACAGTCTGAACCACTGTGTTAGACTACAGTCTGTGTGGACTACAGTCTGGGGTTAGACTACAGTCTGAACCACTGTGTTAGACTACAGTCTGTTGGCCCTGGGGTGGTGAACCACTGTGTTAGACTACAGTCTGTTGGACTACAGTCTGGGGTGGTGAACCACTGTGTTAGACTACAGTCTGTTGGCCCTGGGGTGGTGAACCACTGTGTTAGACTACAGTCTGAACCCTGGGGTGGTGAACCACTGTGTTAGACTACAGTCTGATGGCCCTGGGGTGGTGAACCACTGTGTTAGACTACAGTCTGAACCACTGGCCACTGTGTTGGTACAGTCTGAACCACTGTGTTAGACTACAGTCTGTTGGCCCTGGGGTGGTGAACCACTGTGTTAGACTACAGTCTGAACCACTCTGTTAGACTACAGGTGGTGAACCACTGTGTTAGACTACAGTCTGAACCACTGTGTTAGACTACAGTCTGAACCACTGTGTTAGACTACAGTCTGTTGGCCCTGGGGTGGTGAACCACTGTGTTAGACTACAGTCTGTTGACCCTGGGGTGGTGAACCACTGTGTTAGACTACAGTCTGAACCACTGTGTTAGACTACAGTCTGTTGGCCCTGGGGTGGTGAACCACTGTGTTAGACTACAGTCTGTTGGCCCTGGGGTGGTGAACCACTGTGTTAGACTACAGTCTGAACCACTTGGCCCTGGGGTGGTGAACCACTGTGTTAGACTACAGTCTGTTGGCCCTGGGGTGGTGAACCACTGTGTTAGACTACAGTCTGATGGCCCTGGGTGGTGAACCACTGTGTTAGACTACAGATGACCACTCTGAACCACTGTGTTAGACTACAGTCTGTTGGCCCTGGGGTGGTGAACCACTGTGTTAGACTACACAGTCTGAACCACTGTGTTAGACTACAGTCTGTTGGCCCTGGGGTGGTGAACCACTGTGTTAGACTACAGTCTGTTGACCCTGGGGTGGTGAACCACTGTGTTAGACTACAGTCTGAACCACTGTATTAGACTACAGTCTGAACCACTGTGTTAGACTACAGTCTGAACCCTGGGTGGTGACTGTGTTAGACTACAGTCTGAACCACTGTGTTAGACTACAGTCTGTTGGCCCTGGGGTGGTGAACCACTGTGTTAGACTACAGTCTGTGGGCCCTGGCCATGTGGACTACAGTGGTGAACCACTGTGTTAGACTACAGTCTGTTGGCCCTGGGGTGGTGAACCACTGTGTTAGACTACAGTCTGTTGGCCCTGGGGTGGTGAACCACTGTGTTAGACTACAGTCTGAACCACTGTGTTAGACTACAGTCTGAACCACTGTGTTAGACTACAGTCTGAACCACTGTGTTAGACTACAGTCTGAACCACTGTGTTAGACTACAGTCTGTTGGCCCTGTTGGGGGGTGGTGAACCACTGTGTTAGACTACAGTCTGAACCACTGTGTTAGACTACAGTCTGAACCACTGTGTTAGACTACAGTCTGAACCACTGTGTTAGACTACATTCTGAACCACTGTGTTAGACTATAGTCTGAACCACTGTGTTAGACTACAGTCTGAACCACTGTGTTAGAACTGGGGTGGTGACAGTCTGTTGGCCCTGGGGTGGTGAACCACTGTGTTAGACTACAGTCTGATTGCCCTGGGGTGGTGAACCACCGTGTTAGACTACAGTCTGAACCACTGTGTTAGACTACAGTCTGTTGGCCCTGGGGTGGTGAACCACTGTGTTAGGACTACAGTCTGAACCACTGTGTTAGACTACAGTCTGTTGGCCCTGGGGTGGTGAACCACTGTGTTAGACTACAGTCTGTTGACCCTGGGTGTGGTGAACCACTGTGTTAGACTACAGTCTGAACCACTGTGTTAGACTACAGTCTGAACCACTGTGTTAGACCACAGACTCTCTGAACCACTGTGTTAGACTACAGTCTGTTGGCCCTGGGGTGGTGAACCACTGTGTTAGACTACAGTCTGTTGGCCATGGGGTGGTGAACCACTGTGTTAGACTACAGTCTGTTGGCCCTGGGGTGGTGAACCACTGTGTTAGACTACAGTCTGTTGGCCCTGAGGTGGTGAACCACTGTGTGTTAGACTACAGTCTGAACCACTGTGTTAGACTACAGTCTGAACCACTGTGTTAGACTACAGTCTGAACCACTGTGTTAGACTACAGTCTGTTGGCCCTGGGGTGGTGAACCACTGTGTTAGACTACAGTCTGAACCACTGTGTTAGACTACAGTCTGAACCACTGTGTTAGGACTACAGTCTGAACCACTGTGTTAGACTACAGTCTGAACCACTGTGTTAGACTACAGTCTGTTGGCCCTGGGGTGGTGAACCACTGTGTTAGACTACAGTCTGAACCACTGTGTTAGACTACAGTCTGAGACCACTGTGTTAGAGACTACAGTCTGAACCACTGTGTTAGACTACAGTCTGAACCACTGTGTTAGACTACAGTCTGTTGGCCCTGGGGTGGTGAACCACTGTGTTAGACTACAGTCTGAACCACTGTGTTAGACTAACAGTCTGTTGGCCCTGGGGTGGTGAACCACTGTGTTAGACTACAGTCTGTTGGCCCTGGGGTGGTGAACCACTGTGTTAGACTACAGTCTGTTGGCCCTGGGGTGGTGAACCACTGTGTTAGACTACAGTCTGTTGGCCCTGGGGTGGTGGTGAACCACTGTGTTAGACTACAGTCTGTTGGCCCTGGGGTGGTGAACCACTGTGTTAGACTACAGTCTGAACCACTGTGTTAGACTACAGTCTGAACCACTGTGTTAGACTACAGTCTGTTGGCCCTGGGGTGGTGAACCACTGTGTTAGACTACAGTCTGAACCACTGTGTTAGACTACAGTCTGAACCACTGTGTTAGACTACAGTCTGAACCACTGTGTTAGACTACAGTCTGAACCACTGTGTTAGACTACAGTCTGTTGGCCCTGGGGTGTTGAACCACTGTGTTAGACTACAGTCTGAACCACTGTGTTAGACTACAGTCTGAACCACTGTGTTAGACTACAGTCTGAACCACTGTGTTAGACTACAGTCTGAACCACTGTGTTAGACTACAGTCTGTTGGCCCTGGGGTGGTGAACCACTGTGTTAGACTACAGTCTGAACCACTGTGTTAGACTACAGTCTGTTGGCCCTGGGGTGGTGAACCACTGTGTTAGACTACAGTCTGTTGGCCCTGGGGTGGTGAACCACTGTGTTAGACTACAGTCTGTTGGCCCTGGGGTGGTGAACCACTGTGTTAGACTACAGTCTGTTGGCCCTGGGGTGGTGAACCACTGAGAGTCTCATTATGACTCTCTCTCTCTCTCTCCTCAGCCAGTCTGTTGACCCTGGGGTGGTGAACCACTGTGTTAGACTACAGTCTGTTGGCCCTGGGGTGGTGAACCACTGAGAGTCTCATTATGACTCTCTCTCTCTCTCTCCTCAGCCAGTCTGTTGACCCTGGGGTGGTGAACCACTGTGTTAGACTACAGTCTGTTGGCCCTGGGGTGGTGAACCACTGAGAGTCTCATTATGACTCTCTCTCTCTCTCCCTGCCAGCCAGCCAGCCAGCCAGCCAGTCTGTTGATCCTGGTTGTGGAACTAACATCTCTCTCTCTCTCCTCAGCCAGTCTGTTGACCCTGAGGTGGAACTAACATCTCTCTCTCTCTCCCTCTCTCCCTCTCTCCCTCTCTCCCTCTCTCCCTCTCCCTCCCAGTCTGTTGACCCTGGGGTGGAACTAACATCTCTCTCTCTCTCTCTCTCTCTCTCTCTCTCTCTCTCTCTCTCTCTCTCTCTCTCTGTCTCTGTCTCTGTCTCTGTCTCTCTCTCTCCTCTCTCCCTCTCCCTCCCAGTCTGATGACCCTGGGGTGGAACTAACATCTCTCCCTCTCCCTCCCAGTCTGTTGACCCTGAGGTGGAACTAACATCTCTCTCTCCTCCTCAGCCAGGAGCAGCAGGAAGTGGGATACCCAGATTAAGTGTTATCTGAACGGGTGAAGATCCCAGTGGTGAGACTGAAGGTAAACTGATCACTGGCTGCTCAGAGACTAACGTCACATCTAAACCCACATCTTTTAAATGTTGTTGTTGTTGTTGGCAGTAGGAATGATGTCTCTTATGAGGGCAAAGATATCAGACATTATATAATATATAGGTCAGAGGTCACTGTGTGTGTGTGTGTGTTCTACAGACCCTGGTGGTGAAGGTGTGTGGTGTGATCTGCTCTGTCGCCGGGGGACTCGCTGTCGGAAAGGTAAACACTGGGGATGTGTGTGTGTGTACGTACGAGTTTATCTGTGTGTGTCTGCATGTACGTACGAGTTTGTCTGTGTGTACGTATGTGTGCGTATTCATTGTCTTGTGGTGAGTCGGGCTGTGACGCTCATGGATGTTGGATGATGGTAATTGGCCAGGTGACCGTGATAGAACACGAGTCCTGGTTCAACTCAGGTCATTATTACGTTCCTCGGCAAGCAAACCATTAATGTCACTCGGAACAGAAGAAGGCGGAACTAACGAAGAGTCACTGGCAACAACCAAAAGGAAACAGGTCTGGTTTTAGGAGGGGTTCTGAAAGACACTCGTGGGAGTGTCTACTGAATGTTGCCTAGCAACAACAGTGTCCACAGTCTCCATTGAATGTTGTCTAGCAACAACAACTGGATTCTAAGAGAGACCAACCATGAGACCCACTGAATTGACCAGGAACAGGCAAACAAAATTAAAACCAACACCAAACTGAAAGACAGGAGGCAAACCACAATATTGGAGGAAAACAAAATCAGGGAAAACAGATGAATGAATGTCTAACAATCAAATAGGGAGACACAACTAGGTTAACCCTCACATCTATCAAGACAACTAGAGGAGTTAACCCTCCACATCTATCAAGACAACTAGAGAGTTAGCCCTCCACATCTACCAAGACAACTAAAGGTTAACCCTCCACATTAACCTTCCATCTATCAAGACAACTAGAGGAGTTAACCTTCCACATCTATCAAGACAACAGACTAGACAACTAAGGAGTTAACCCTCCACATCTATCAAGACAACTAGAGGAGTTAGCCCTCCACATCTACCAAGACAACTAAAGGAGTTAACCCTCCACATCTATCAAGACAACTAGAGGAGTTAGCCCTCCACATCTACCAAGACAACTAGAGGAGTTAACCCTCCACATCTATCAAGACAACTAGAGGTTAACCTTCCACATCTATCAAGACAACTAGAGGTTAACCCTCCACATCTATCAAGACAACTAGAGGAGGTAACCCTCCACATCTATCAAGACAACTAGAGGTGTTAACCCTCCACATCTATCAAGACAACTAGAGTAGTTAACCCTCCACATCTCAGACAACTAGAGGTGTTAACCCTCCACATCAAGACCAAGACAACTAGAGTAGTTAACCCTCCACATCTCAGACAACTAGAAGTTAACCCTCCACATCTATCAAGACAACTGGAGGAGTTAACCCTCCACATCTATCAAGACAACTAGAGGTTAACTTCCACATCTACCAAGACAACTAGAGTTAACCCTCCACATCAACCAAGACAACTAGAGTAGTTAACCCTCCACATCTCAGACAACTAGATTAACCCTCCACATCTATCAAGACAACTGGAGGAGTTAACCCTCCACATCTATCAAGACAACTAGAGGTGTTAACCTTCACATCTACCAAGACAACTAGAGTAGTTAACCCTCCACATCTATCAAGACAACTAGAGTAGTTAACCTTCCACATCTACCAAGACATCTAGAGTAGTTAACCCTCCCACATCTATCAAGACAACTAGAGTAGTTAACCCTCCACATCTATCAAGACAACTAGGTAGTTAAATCTCCACATCTACCAAGACAACTAGGTAGTTAACCCTCCACATCTATCCAGACAACTAGAGTAACCCTCCACATCTCTCAAAGACAACTAGAGGGAGTTAACCCTCCACATCTATCAAGACAACTAGAGAGTTAACCTCCCATCTACCAAGACAACTAGAGGAGTTAACCCTCCACATCTATCAAGACAACTAGAGGAGTTAACCCTCCACATCTACCAAGACAACTAGAAGGTTAACCCTCCCACATCTATCAAGACAACTAGAGGTTAACCCTCCACATCTATCAAGACAACTAGAGGAGGTAACCCTCCACATCTACCAAGACAACTAGAGTAGTTAACCCTCCACATCTACAAGACAACTAGAGGTTAACCCTCATCTATCAAAGACATCTGGAGCACTGAGCCACTCTTAAATATCACCTGGGCCAGCCTGGTGAAACACCTTCCCACTAATGAGGTGACCAACAAGCCAGGTGAAAATAGACTGACTAATGAGTCAGAAATACAGACTGACTAATTTGGTAAAATGCAGACTTGACTAATGATGTGACCAACCAGTGTCTGTGTGTATCTGACGGCCGTGTGTGTGTGTGTGTGTGTGTGTGTGTGTGTGTGTGTGTGTGTGTGTGTGTGTGTTTGACGGCCTCTCTCCTACCCATAATCCTGTAGGAAGGTCCACCAGTCACTCTGGTGCCGTGGTGGCAGCAGGAGTCTCCCAGGGACGCAGTACCTCCCTGAAGAAGGACTTCAAGGTAGGAGGCTGTTGTACAGTCTGGTGTTTAATGTGTGGTATCTACTGTCTAACATGTTCTCTCTCTCACTGTGTGTGTCTTAACATGTTCTCTCTCTCACTGTGTGTCTTAACATGTTCTCTCTCTCTCACTGTGTGTCTTAACATGTTCTCTCTCTCACTGTGTCTGTCTAACATGTTCTCTCTCTCTCACTGTGTGTCTTAACATGTTCTCTCTCTCACTGTGTGTGTCTTAACATGTCCTCTCCCTCTGTGTAGATCTTTGAGTATTTCCGTAGAGACACAGAAGAGGGACTCCCTTGTATCAGCTGGAGCGGCTGGGAGTGTCTGCTGCTTTTGGAGCACTCAGTTGGTACACACTCTGCACAACATGTCCCTCAGCACAACATGTCCCTCAGCACAACATGTCCCTCAGCACAACATGTCCCCTCTGCACAACATGTCCCATCTCTGCACAACATGTCCCTCAGCACAACATGTCCCACTCTGCACAACATGTCCCACTCTGCACAACATGTCCCACTCTGCACAACATGTCCCACTCTGCACAACATGTCCCACTCTGCACAACATGTCCCACTCTGCACAACATGTCCCACTCTGCACAACATGTCCCTCAGCACAACATGTCCCACTCTGCACAACATGTCCCCTCTGCTACAACATGTCCCCTCTGCACAACATGTCCCACTCTGCACAACATGTCCCACTCTGCACAACATGTCCCTCAACAACATGTCCCCTCAGCACAACATGTCCCACTCAACATATCCCACTCTGCACAACATGTCCCTCTGCACAACATGTCCCACTCTGCTGCACTAAGCATACAACTGTCATGACCTTCTAAATGTTCCTCCCAATAAAGTTTTCACCTGACTCGCTCTCTCTCTCGCTCTCTCTCTCATATATGTCATATATATACATACGTATATATACGACAAGTCTCTGTCTCTCTCTCTCTGTCTCTCTCTCTCTGTGTCTCTCTGTCTCTCTCTCTGTGTGCTCTCTGTCTCTCTCTCTCTCTGTGTCTCTCTGTCTCTCTCTCTGTCTGTCTCTCTGACTCTCTCTCTCTCTCTGTCTCTCTCTCTGTCTCTCTCTCTCTGTCTCTCTCTCTCTCTGTCTCTCTCTCTCTGTCTCTCTCTCTCTGTCTGTCTCTCTGGCTCTCTCTCTCTCTCTGTCTCTCTCTCTGACTCTCTCTCTCTCTCTCTCTCTCTCTCTGTCTCTCTCTGTTTCTCTCTCTGTTTCTGTCTCTCTGTCTCTCTCTCTGTCTGTCTCTCTCTCTCTCTGTGTGTCTCTCTGTCTCTCTCTCTGTGTCTCTCTCTCTCTCTCTCTCTCGTCTCTCCTTCCTCCCTTCCTTCCTTCCTCTTTATGTCAGGTGGTGTTTTATTCAGTTTGGAGGAGGGGGCTTCTTTCTGGAACCAGATGCTCACATGGAGGATAGTAAGT
>NW_027011552.1:0-23483 GCF_036934945.1 Oncorhynchus masou masou | reverse complement strand
GGACCACATGTCACTTCTCTACAATTAGATAGATAGGACCACATGTCACTTCTCTACAATTAGATAGATAGGATAGATAGGACCACATGTCACTTCTCTACAATTAGATAGATAGGATAGATAGGACCACATGTAACTTCTCTACAATTAGATAGATAGGCTACATGTAACTTCTCTACAATTAGATAGATAGGATAGATAGGCCCACATGTAACTTCTCTACAATTAGATAGATGGATAGATAGGCCACATAACTGCTCTGCAATTAGATAGATAGGATAGATGGCCCACATGTAACTTCTCTACAATTAGATAGATAGGCCCACATGTAACTTCTCTACAATTAGATAGATATAGGCCCATATGTAACTTCTCTACAATTAGATGAATGGGATAGATAGGACCACATGTAACTTCTCTACAATTAGATGAATGGGATAGATAGGACCACATGTAACTTCACATTAGATAGATGGATGAATATTTGGACCACATATGCTTCTCTACAATTAGATAGATAGGATAGATAGGACCACATGTAACTTCTCTACAATTTTATTTTTTTATTTTTTTTATTTCACCTTTATTTAACCAGGTAGGCTAGTTGAGAACAAGTTCTCATTTGCAACTGCGACCCTGGCCAAGATAAAGCATAGCAGTGTGAACAGACAACACAGAGTGCACATGGAGTAAACAATTAACAAGTCAATAACACAGTACAAAAAGGGGGAGTCTATATACAATGTGTGCAAAAGGCATGAGGGAGGTGGGTGAATAATTACAATTTTGCAGATTAACACTGGGTGATAAATGATCAGATGGTCATGTACAGGTAGAGATACTGGTGTGCAAAAGAGCAGAAAAGTAAATAAAAAGTGTGGGGATGAGGTAGGTGAAAAAGGGTGGGCTATTTACCAATTAGATAGATAGATGCTGTCATTAGTTGTTACCGTGGAGACTAAATCAACCCTTGCTCACTGTAATAATGTCATAAATTGATAAAGTCGATTGAAGCTTTTCGTTCTTTCTCTTTTCCTTTTCCATCTCGGTGCAGCAAACATGTTTAGGAACCGGGGTGAAAATGCAATAGGCCTCTAAAAGAAACAGGAAATATTTTCAGTGCAACATGACATCAGTTTGACCGGTTTAAGAAATGTAAAAGCTGTTAAAAGCGACCCAACATGTTTTTCTGATAAGTTTTCAGTTCGGATATTATGCATATTTTATGTGGTAGAAATACAATCAGCTTTTATGATGCTGATAAAGATGGTGCCTTTACAGACGGTCCCCAACTGGTAGAAATACTATCAGCTTTTAACTGATAAAGATGGTGCCTTTACAGAAACTGTGGTAGAAATACTATCAGCTTTCATGACATAAAGATGGTGCCCAGACGGTCCCTAACTGTGATAGAAATATTATCAGCTTTACAGATGATCCCTAACTGTGATAGAAATATTATCAGCTTTACAGATGGTCCCTAACTGTGATAGAAATATTATCAGCTTTACAGACGGTCCCTAACTGTGATAGAAATATTATCAGCTTTACAGACAGTATTTCTATTTCACGGTTAGGGACCGTCTGTAAAGGTGCCATCTTTATCAGCGTCATAAAGCACATGGTCCCTAACCGTGGTATAGAAATACTATCAGCTTTTATGAGCTGATAAAGATGGTGCCTTTACAGACGGTCCTAACTGTGCTATATAGAAATACTGTCTGTAAAGCTGTTAGGGACCGTCTGTAAAGGTGTTATCTTTATCTGCATCATAAAAGCTGATAGTATTTCTACCACATAAAATATGCATAATATATATCTCCCTCCTCCATCTCTCTCCTCTCCTCCATCCCTCTATCTCCTACATGTTTCCGATAAGATTTCAGTTAGACTTGGATTAATAGTTTGTGGTAGAAATACTATCAGCTTTTATGATGCTGATAAAGATGGTGCCTTTACAGACGGCCCTAACCGTGGTAGAAATACTATCAGCTTTTATGACGCTGATAAAGATGGTGCCTTTACAGACGGTCCCTAACTGTGGTAGAAATACTATCAGCTTTCTTAGTGCTGATAAAGATGGTGCCTTTACAGACGGCCCCTAACCGTGGTAGAAATACTATCAGCTTTCATGATGCTGATAAAGATGGTGCCTTTACAGACGGTCCCTAACCGCACATTCATTCTCAAGATGATGAACGAAAAAAACAACAACATATTTCTTCACTCTGAGTCAAAATGTATATTTTTACTGCAAGAAATGCTTAATTCTGCAGAGAATCTATACAAATCATCACACACAACATATCTATGATCCTCTAATGAAAGAAACACCTCTCTGTAGCCTATAGATATGAATGAGACAGTTATGGATTGTGAATGCATTATTTTCTCTTTATGCGTTCCGCCCCACCCCTTCATCCACACAATATTTCATGACCCCAAGTCCGCTTCTCTAACTGCTGGTTTTGAGTCACCCGTGCGTTACTTGTGTCTGTGAGGTAGCATAGTGTGTGTGTTTTATTTTGCGTGACTTACTAACCTGTGTCTCTCTCTGAGGACTAGAGGAAGAGAGAGAGGGTGACGTCGAGAGAGAGATACCAGAGGGAATAGTCTCATGATTCACTAATATGGTCATTAGTTTCTCAGAACAGAGGGGAAACTAAATGTTCTCCTAGGTGTGTAGTTAAGTCTCTCTCTCTCTCTGTCTCTCTCTCTCTGTCTCTCTCTCTCTCTGTCTCTCTCTCTCTCTGTCTCTCTGTCTCTGTCTCTCTGTCTGTCTCTATCTCTGTCTCTCTCTCTCTCAGACTTAACTACACACCTAGGAGAACATTTAGTTTCCCCTCTGTTCTGAGAAACGAATGACCATATTAGTGAATGCGAGACTATTCCTCTGGCATATCTCTCTCTCTCTCTCTCTCTCTCTCTCTCTCTGTCTCTCTCTCTCTGTCTCTCTCTCTCTCTCTCTCTCTCTCTCTCTCTCTCTCTGGGGAAAGGGAGATAGAGATTCATGCTCCTTTCAAGCATTGTAAATTATTGCCGTAACAGATGGACAGACAGGGCTGCTCTATGTGTTGTACTGGAGCTACCTGTCTCTGTTATGTATCATCATCCTCCTGGATGAGAAGGTCAACCACTGAGCATTCTGGGAGATTAGAACCATCCGTCTCCCAGGAACATTCTGTCACAGCCTGAACAGTTTCCCCCTCGTCCCAAAGAGGAGAGAGACATTACTGCTTGTTTAGTGGAAGAAGGCTAGGTAAGAGTGTCCGTCCGCCCATCGGTCTGTCTGTCCGCCCATCGGTCTGTCTGTCTCTCTGCCCATCGGTCTGGATGAGAAGGTCAGTTTTCCCCCCTCGTCCCAAAGAGGAGAGAGACCATACTGCTTGTTTAGTGGAAGAAGGCTAGGTAAGAGTGTCTGTCTCTGTGTGTGTTGTTTAGTGGAAGCAGGCTATAGGTACGAGTGACTGTCTCTGTGTGTGTTGTTTAGTGGAAGAAGGCTATAGGTACGAGTGGCTGTCTGTGTGTGTTGTTTAGTGGAAGCAGGCTATAGGTACGGTAATGTGTGTTGTTTTTAGTGGAAGCAGGCTATAGGTACAGTGACTGTCTCTGTGTGTGTTGTTTAGTGGAAGCAGGCTATAGGTAATGAGTGGCTGTCTGTGTGTGTGTTGTTTAGTGGAAGCAGGCTATAGGCACGAGTGACTGTCTGTGTGTGTGTTGTTTAGTGGAAGCAGGCTATAGGTACGAGTGACTGTCTGTGTGTGTGTTGTTTAGTGAAGCAGGCTATAGGTCGAGTGACTGTCTGTGTGTGTGTTGTTTAGTGGATGCAGGCTATAGGTACAGTGGCTGTCTGTGTATGTTGTTTAGTGGAAGCAGGCTATAGGCATGAGTGGCTGTCTGTGTGTATGTTGTTTAGTGGAAGCAGGCTATAGGTACGAGTGGCTGTCTGTGTGTATGTTGTTTAGTGGAAGCGAGGCTATAGGTACGAGTGGCTGTCTGTGAGCGTGTTGTTTTTAGGTGGAAGCAGGCTATAGGTACGAGTGGCTGTCTGTGTGTGTGTTGTTTAGTGGAAGCAGGCTATAGGTACGAGTGGCTGTCTGTGTGTGTTGTTTAGTGGAAGCAGGCTATAGGTACGAGTGGCTGTCTGTGTGTGTGTTGTTTAGTGGAAGCAGGCTATAGGTACGAGTGGCTGTCTGTGAGCGTGTTGTTTAGTGGAAGCAGGCTATAGGTACGAGTGGCTGTCTCTGTGTGTGTTGTTTAGTGGAAGCAGGCTATAGGTACGAGTGACTGTCTGTGTGTGTTGTTTAGTGGAAGCAGGCTATAGGTACGAGTGGCTGTCTGTGTGTGTTGTTTAGTGGAAGCAGGCTATAGGTACGAGTGGCTGTCTGTGTGTGTTGTTTAGTGGAAGCAGGCTATAGGTACGAGTGACTGTCTGTGTGTGTGTTGTTTAGTGGAAGCAGGCTATAGGTACGAGTGGCTGTCTGTGTGTGTGTTGTTTAGTGGAAGCAGGCTATAGGTACGAGTGGCTGTCTGTGTGTGTTGTTTAGTGGAAGCAGGCTATAGGTACGAGTGGCTGTCTGTGTGTGTGTTGTTTAGTGGAAGCAGGCTATAGGTACGAGTGGCTGTCTGTGTGTGTTGTTTAGTGTGAAGCAGGCTATAGGTACGAGTGACTGTCTGTGTGTGTGTTGTTTAGTGGAAGCAGGCTATAGGTACGAGTGACTGTCTGTGTGTGTGTTGTTTAGTGGAAGCAGGCTATAGGTACGAGTGGCTGTCTGTGTGTGTTGTTTAGTGGAAGCAGGCTATAGGTACGAGTGGCTGTCTGTGTGTGTGTTGTTTAGTGGAAGCAGGCTATAGGTACGAGTGGCTGTCTGGTGTGTGTTGTTTAGTGGAAGCAGGCTATAGGTACGAGTGGCTGTCTCTGTGTGTGTTGTTTAGTGGAAGCAGGCTATAGGTACGAGTGACTGTCTGTGTGTGTTGTTTAGTGGAAGCAGGCTATAGGTACGAGTGACTGTCTGTGTGTGTGTTGTTTAGTGGAAGCAGGCTATAGGTACGAGTGACTGTCTGTGTGTGTGTTGTTTAGTGGAAGCAGGCTATAGGTACGAGTGACTGTCTGTGTGTGTTGTTTAGTGGAAGCAGGCTATAGGTACGAGTGACTGTTTGTGTGTGTATTGTTTAGTGGAAGCAGGCTATAGGTACGAGTGACTGTCTGTGTGTGTGTTGTTTAGTGGAAGCAGGCTATAGGTACGAGTGACTGTCTGTGTGTGTGTTGTTTAGTGGAAGCAGGCTATAGGTACGAGTGGCTGTCTGTGTGTGTTGTTTAGTGGAAGCAGGCTATAGGTACGAGTGGCTGTCTGTGTGTGTTGTTTAGTGGAAGCAGGCTATAGGTACGAGTGACTGTCTGTGTGTGTGTTGTTTAGTGGAAGCAGGCTATAGGTACGAGTGGCTGTCTGTGTGTGTTGTTTAGTGGAAGCAGGCTATAGGTACGAGTGGCTGTCTGTGTGTGTTGTTTAGTGGAAGCAGGCTATAGGTACGAGTGGCTGTCTGTGTGTGTGTTGTTTAGTGGAAGCAGGCTATAGGTACGAGTGGCTGTCTGTGTGTGTTGTTTAGGTGGAAGCAGGCTATAGGTACGAGTGACTGTCTGTGTGTGTGTTGTTTAGGTGGAAGCAGGGTATAGGTAATGAGTGACTGTCTGTGTGTGTGTTGTTTAGTGGATGGTACAGAAAATGAGTGGCTGTCTGTGTATGTTGTTTAGTGGAAGCAGGCTATAGGTACTATGGCTGTCTGTGTGTATGTTGTTTAGTGGAAGCAGGCTATAGGTACGAGTGGCTGTCTGTGTGTATGTTGTTTAGTGGAAGCAGGCTATAGGTACGAGTGGCTGTCTGTGAGCGTGTTGTTTAGTGGAAGCAGGCTATAGGTACGAGTGGCTGTCTGTGTGTGTGTTGTTTAGTGGAAGCAGGCTAGGTACTTCAGTGGCTGTCTGTGTGTTTGTTTAGTGGAAGCAGGCTATGAGGTAACAGTGGCTGTCTGTGTGTGTTGTTTAGTGGAAGCAGGCTATAGGTACGAGTGGCTGTCTGTGTGTGTTGTTTAGGTGAAGCAGGCTATAGGTACGAGTGACTGTCTGTGTGTGTGTTGTTTAGTGGAAGCAGGGTATAGGTACGAGTGACTGTCTGTGTGTGTGTGTTGTTTAGTGGATGCAGGCTATAGGTACGAGTGGCTGTCTGTGTATGTTGTTTAGTGGAAGCAGGCTATAGGTACGAGTGGCTGTCTGTGTGTATGTTGTTTAGTGGAAGCAGGCTATAGGTACGAGTGGCTGTCTGTGTGTATGTTGTTTAGTGGAAGCAGGCTATAGGTACGAGTGGCTGTCTGTGAGCGTGTTGTTTAGTGGAAGCAGGCTATAGGTACGAGTGGCTGTCTGTGTGTGTGTTGTTTAGTGGAAGCAGGCTATAGGTACGAGTGGCTGTCTGTGTGTGTTGTTTAGTGGAAGCAGGCTATAGGTGAGTGGCTGTCTGTGTGTGTGTTGTTTAGTGGAAGCAGGCTATAGGTACGAGTGACTGTCTGTGTGTGTGTTGTTTAGTGGAAGCAGGCTATAGGTACGAGTGACTGTCTGTGAGCGTGTTGTTTAGTGGAAGCAGGCTATAGGTACGAGTGACTGTCTGTGTGTGTGTTGTTTAGTGGAAGCAGGCTATAGGTACGAGTGACTGTGTGTGTGTGTGTTGTTTAGTGGAAGCAGGCTATAGGTACGAGTGACTGTGTGTGTGTGTGTTGTTTAGTGGAAGCAGGCTATAGGTACGAGTGACTGTCTGTGTGTGTGTTGTTTAGTGGAAGCAGGCTATAGGTACGAGTGACTGTCTGTGTGTGTGTTGTTTTTATGAATGAAGTGAGTTTCTAACCCTTTCTCCATTCATCTACTACCCTATGAGCCCTGACTAACCTGGGGCGACAGGTAGCCTAGCGTTGGACTAGTAACCCAAAGGTTGCTAGACTGAATCCCGAGCCGACAAGGTACAAATCTGTCGTTCTGCCCCTGAACAGGCAGTTAACCCACTGTTCCCAGGCCGTCATTGAAAATATTAATTTGTTCTTAATTGACTTTGCCTGGTTAAATAAAGGTCAAATAAAAACAATTATAATACCAAATAGAACCCCACGGGCCCTGGCTAAATAGAACCCTACGGGCCCTGGCTAAATAGAACCCCACGGGCCCTGGCTAAATAGAACCCTACGGGCCCCACGGTATCCTGGCTAAATAGAACCCTACGGGCCCTGGCCTAAATAGAACCCTACGGGCCCTGGCTAAATAGAACCCCACGGGCCCCGGCAAATAGAACCCTACGGGCCCCACGAGCCCTGGCTAAATAGAACCCTACGGGCCCTGGCTAAATAGAACCCTACGGCCCTGGCTAAACAGAACCCCACGGGCCCTGGCTAAATAGAACCCCTACGGGTCCTGGCTAAATAGAACCCTACGTGCCCTGGTTAAATAGAAACCCACGGGCCCTGGCTAAATAGAACCCTACGGCCCCACGGTACCTGGCTAAATAGAACCCCATGGGCCCTGACTAAATAGAACCCTATGGGCCCCACGGAACCTGGCTAAATAGAACCCCATGGCCCTGGCTAAATAGAACCCTACGGTCCCTGGCTAAATAGAACCCTACGGGCCCCACGGAACCTGGCTAAATAGAACCCTACGGGCCCCACGGACTAAGTAGAACACTCCCTCCCAGACTCTCTCTTTCTCTCTCCCTCCCAGCCTCTATCTTTCTCCCTCCCATTCTCTCTCTCCCCTCCAAGCCTCTCTCTCCTCCCCAGCCTCTATCTTTCTCCCTCCCATTCTCTCTCTCCCTCCAAGCCTCTCTCTCCCTCCCAGCCTCTATCTTTCTCCCTCCCAGTATCTCTCTCTCCCTCCCAGCCTCTCTTTCTCTCTCCCTCCCAGCCTCTCTCTCTCTCCCTCCAAGCCTCTCTCTCCCTCCCAGCCTCTATCTTTCTCCCTCCCATTCTCTCTCTCTCCCTCCAAGCCTCTCTCTCCCTCCCAGCCTCTTTCTCTCTCTCTCCCTCCCAGCCTCTCTCTTTCTCTCTCCCTCCCAGCCTCTCTTTCTCTCTCCCTCCCAGCCTCTCTCTTTCTCTCCCCTCCCAGCCTCTCTCTTTTCTCTCTCCCTCCCAGCCTCTCTTTCTCTCTCCCTCCCAGTCTCCCTCTCTCTCTCCCTCCCAGCCTCTCTTTCTCTCTCCCTCCCAGCCTCTATCTTTCTCTCTCCCTCACAGCCTCTCTCTTTCTCTCTCCCTCCCAGTCTCTCTCTCCCCCTCTCAGTCTCTCTCTCTACCTCCCAGCCTCTCTCTCTCCCTTCCAGTCTCTCTCTCTCCCTCCCAGTCTCTCTCTCCCTCCCAGTCTCTCTCTCTCCCTCCCAGTCTCTCTCTCCCCCTCCCAGCCTCTCTTTTCTCTCTCCCTCCCAGTCTCTCTCTCTCCCTCCCAGTCTCTCTCTTTCTCTCTCCCTCCCAGTCTCTCTCTCCCCTCCCAGTCTCTCTCTTTCTCCCTCCCTCCCAGCCTCTCTCTTTCTCTCTCCCTCACAGCCTCTATCTTTCTCTCTCCCTCCCAGTCTCTCTCTCTCCCTCCCAGTCTCTCTCTCTCCCTCCCAGTCTCTCTCTCCCCCTCCCAGTCTCTCTCTCTCCCTCCCAGTCTCTCTCTCCCTCCTCCCAGTCTCTCTCTCCCCCTCCCAGTCTCTCTCTCCCCCTCCCAGTCTCTCTCTCTCCCTCCCAGTCTCTCTCTCACCCTCCCAGTCTCTCTCTCCCTCCCAGTCTCTCTCTCCCCTCCCAGTCTCTCTCTCTCCCTCCCAGTCTCTCTCTCTCCCTCCCAGCCTCTATCTTTCTCTCTCCCTCCCAGTCTCTCTCTCCCCCCCCAGTCTCTCTCTCTCCCTCCCAGTCTCTCTCTCTCCCTCCCAGTCTCTCTCTCTCCCTCACAGCCTCTCTCTTTCTCTCTCCCTCCCAGTCTCTCTCTCTCCCCTCCCAGCCTCTCTCTCTTTTCTCTCCCTCCCAGTCTCTCTCTCTCCCTCCCAGCCTCTATCTTTCTCTCTCCCCTCCCAGTCTCTCTCTCTCCCCCTCCCAGTCTCTCTCTCTCCCTCCCAGCCTCTATCTTTCTCTCTCCCTCCCAGTCTCTCTCTCTCCCTCCCCCTCCCAGTCTCTCTTTTCTCCCTCCCTCCCAGTCTCTCTCTCTCTCTCCCCCCTCCCAGTCTCTCTCTTTCTCCCTCCCTCCCAGTCTCTCTCTTTCTCTCTCCCTCCCAGCCTCTCTCTCCCCTCCCAGCCTCTATCGTTCTCTCTCCCTCCCAGCCTCTATCTTTCTCTCTCCCTCCCAGTCTCTTTCTCTCTCCCTCCCAGTCTCTCTCTCTCTCCCTCCCAGCCTCTATCTTTCTCTCTCCCTCCCAGTCTCTCTCTCTCTCTCTCTCCCTCCCAGTCTCTCTCTCTCCCTCCCAGCCTCAATCTTTCTCTCTCCCTCCCAGTCTCTCTCTCTCCCTCCCAGCCTCTATCTTTCTCTCTCCCTCCCAGTCTCTCTCTCTCCCTCCCAGTCTCTCTCTCTCCCTCCCAGCCTCAATCTTTCTCTCTCCCTCCCAGTCTCTCTCTCTCCCTCTCTCCCTCCCAGTCTCTCTCTTTCTCTCTCCCTCCCAGTCTCTCTCTCCCCCTCCCAGTCTCTCTCTTTCTCCCTCCCTCCCAGCCTCTCTCTTTCTCTCTCCCTCCCAGTCTCTCTCTTTCTCTCTCCCTCCCAGCCTCTCTCTTTCTCTCTCCCTCCCAGTCTCCCTCTCTCTCTCCCCTCCCAGCCTCTCTCTTTCTCTCTCCCCTCCCAGTCTCTCTCTTTTCTCTCTCCCTCCCAGCCTCTCTCTCTCCCTCCCAGTCTCTCTCTCTCTCCCTCCAAGCCTCTCTCTTTCTCCCTCCCTCCCAGCCTCTCTCTTCTCTCTCTCCCTCCCAGTCTCTCTCTCCCTCCCAGTCTCTCTCTCTCCCTCCCAGTCTCTCTCTTTCTCTCTCCCTCCCAGTCTCTCTCTCCCCCTCCCAGTCTCTCTCTCTCTCCCTTCAAGCCTCTCTCTTTCTCCCTCCCTCCTAGTCTCTCTCTCTCCCTCCCAGCCTCTCTCTTTCTCTCTCCCTCCCAGTCTCTCTCTCTCCCTCCCAGTCTCTCTCTTTCTCTCCCTCCCAGTCTCTCTCTCCCCCTCCCAGTCTCTCTCTTTCTCCCTCCCTCCCAGCCTCTCTCTTTCTCTCTCCCTCACAGCCTCTATCTCTCTCTCTCCCTCCCAGTCTCTCTCTCCCCCCAGTCTCTCTCTCCCCCCTCCCAGTCTCTCTCTCCCCTCCCAGTCTCTCTCTCCCTCCCACTCTCTCTCTCTCCCTCCCAGTCTCTCTCTCTCCCTCCCAGTCTCTCTCTCCCCCTCCCAGTCTCTCTCTCCCCCTCCCAGCCTCTATCTTTCTCTCTCCCTCACAGCCTCTCTCTTTCTCTCTCCCTCCCAGTCTCTCTCTCTCCTCCCAGTCTCTCTCTCTCCCTCCCAGCCTCTATCTTTCTCTCTCCCTCACAGCCTCTCTCTTTCTCTCTCCCTCCCAGTCTCTCACTCCCCTCCCAGTCTCTCTCTCTCCCTCCCAGTCTCTCTCTCTCCTCCCAGTCTCTCTCTCTCCCTCCTAGGCTCTCTCTCTCCCTCACAGCCTCTCTCTTTCTCTCTCCCTCCCAGTCTCTCTCTCTCCCTCCCAGCCTCTATCTTTCTCTCTCCCCTCACAGCCTCTCTCTTTCTCTCTCCCTCCCAGTCTCTCTCTCCCCCTCTCAGTCTCTCTCTCCCCTCCCAGCCTCTCTCTCCCTTCCAGTCTCTCTCTCCCCTCCCAGTCTCTCTCTCTCCCTCCCAGTCTCTCTCTCTCCCTCCCAGTCTCTCTCTCCCCCTCCCAGTCTCTCTCTCTCCCTCCCAGTCTCTCTCTCCCTCCCAGTCTCTCTCTCCCCCTCCCAGTCTCTCTCTCTCCCCCTTCAAGCCTCTCTCTTCTCTCTCCATCCCAGTCTCTCTCTCTCCCTCCCATTCTCTCTCTCTCCTCCCAGTCTCTCTCTCTCCCTCCCATTCTCTCTCTCTCCCTCCCAGTCTCTCTCTCTCCCTCCCAGTCTCTCTCTCTCCCTTCAAGCCTCTCTCTTTCTCTCTCCATCCCAGTCTCTCTCTCCCTCCCTCCCAGCCTCTCTCTCTCTCCTCCCTCCCAGTCTCTCTCTTTCTCTCTCCCTCCCAGCCTCTATCTTTCTCTCTCTCCCCTCACAGCCTCTCTCTTTCTCTCTCC
Source organism: Oncorhynchus masou masou (assembly GCF_036934945.1). NCBI lineage: Eukaryota > Metazoa > Chordata > Actinopteri > Salmoniformes > Salmonidae > Oncorhynchus > Oncorhynchus masou. The sequence goes on along the minus strand of NW_027011552.1, from coordinate 12,206 downwards.
CTCACAGCCTCTCTCTTTCTCTCTCCCTCCCAGCCTCTATCTTTCTCTCTCCCTCACAGCCTCTCTCTTTCTCTCTCCCTCCCAGCCTCTATCTTTCTCTCTCCCTCCCAGTCTCTCTCTCTCCCTCCCATTCTCTCTCTCTCCCTCCCAGTCTCTCTCTCTCCTCCCATTCTCTCTCTCTCCCTCCCAGTCTCTCTCTCTCCTCCCAGTCTCTCTCTCTCCCTTCAAGCCTCTCTCTTTCTCTCTCCATCCCAGTCTCTCTCCATCCCTCCCAGCCTCTCTCTCTCTCTCTCTCCCTCCCAGTCTCTCTCTTTCTCTCTCCTCCCAGTCTCTCTCCCCTCCCAGTCTCTCTCTCTTCTCCCTCCCTCCCAGCCTCTCTCTTTCTCTCTCCCTCCCAGTCTCTCTCCCCTCCCAGTCTCTCTCTCTCCCCTCCCAGCCTCTATCTTTCTCCCTCCCATTCTCTCTCTCTCCTCCAAGCCTCTCTCTCTCTTTCTCTCTCCATCCCAGTCTCTCTCCCCTCCCAGCCTCTATCTTTCTCCCTCCCAGTCTCTCTCTCTCTCCCTCCAAGCCTCTCTCTTTCTCTCTCCTCCAAGCCTCTCTCTCTCTCCCTCCCAGTCTCTCTCTCTCCCTCCAAGCCTCTCTCTTTCTCTCTCCCTCCTATCCTCCCTTTCTCTCCTTCTCCTAGCCTCTCTCTTTTTCCCTCCCAGCAGTCAGTGTGCTCCCTCAGGCCATTACTCTACTACCACATATCTCTGTGTACATGTGTTTAGAGTGCCTATGTTATCGTGTGTTTTGTATGCATGTGTCTGTGCCATCTTAGCTATTGTTGTTTCAATATGTTTTGACCATGACAGTTTACAATCCAGGGTTACTCCGAGCAGTTTAGTCACCTGCCTGACAACTCAACACTTCCGTTGCTGAACTACATACTTCCATCTGGGACTGACGTTAATGAAGTCGTTGGTGATCAAAGTTGAGGGGTGTCGTACAATTCATAGCCGTCAGCGATTGGATCATCTCTCTCTAACCAACAAGCATATAAAAGGAAACTATATACCCCCCCTCCCCAAAAAGCATCTTTGCCCACCTGTGTTCTGGCTCTGACCCATCGTTTTCTGGGACCAATCAGGTTTTAAACTCTGTTTGCGTTCGTCAGGGAGGTACTCGAGCCAGACTCGGAGGAGGACAAACTCTCGTCTGTGGCGTTTGGCCCGGAGGCGACGGTTGCTCTGCTGTGGTGGCTCTGTGTCAGGAATCTCCTGACACACACACACACACACACACACACACACACACACACACACACACACACACACACACACACACACACAGTGTCCTTGGAGGTCATGATGAATCGCTGAGGAAAAGAAAATGGGGGAAATCTTTCACTGTGTGCGTTAGCATGTCTGTGTGTGAGGTAGCATAGTGTGACTGAAATGTCATGTCACTATCTCCTCTATTCTTCTCTCCTCTATTCTGCTCTCTCTGTCTAAAATAGTATTTTTAGTTTTTCCTCTGGACTTAATAAAATAACTTTAGTCTTCAAATAATGAATCTCTTGGTGAGTTATAGATATATTTTCAATGGAGGAGGAAGTGCATCTCTTATATTAATCTCTGTCTCTCCCTCTCCTCATCTCCCTCTAGTGTCTCTCCTCTCCTCTCTCTCTCTCTCTCTCTCTCTCTCGCCTTTCTCTCTCTCTCCTCTCTACTTTATCTCTCCTCTCTGTGGCCTGAGAGATTGCCTGCAGCCTCCCATCTCCTTCCCCCTCCTCCCCCTGTTCCCCTTGGGATACAAACATCTCTGACTGGTAGGGCGGTGAAGGGCTCACTTCTCTTCTCATCTATCCCCTCTCCTGTCACCTGTCTCCTCTCCTCTCACCTGTCTCCTTTCACAATGTCTACTTCTTCTATCATGTGTGTCTATCTAATCTGTCCCTTCTCCTCTCACCGTGTGTGTGTGTGTGTGTGTGTGTGTGTGTGTGTGTGTGTGTGTGTGTGTGTGTGTGTGTGTGTGTGTGTGTGTGTGTGTGTGTGTGTGTGTGTGTGTCCTGTCCTCTCGTTGTGTGTTTTCATTTGGGCGTAAATGCCACGACAACCGGAGCGGGAAATATTTTTGGTATCGCAGATTTGTTCTGGCAACTCTCACAGAAACGTAAATTAACTACATTACCCTACGTTACCCAAATTAAATACTGGTCTAAACTAGTGCCCTACGTTACCCATAGGCCTCTGGTCTAAACTAGTGCACCACGTTACCCATAGGGCCTCTGGTCTAAACTAGTGCACTACGTTACCCATAGGCCTCTGTCAAAACTAGTGCCCTACGTTACCCATAGGCCTCTGGTCTAAACTAGTGCACTACGTTATCCATAGGCCTCTGGTCTAAACTAGTGCACTACGTTACCCATAGGGCCTCTGGTCAAAACTAGTGCACTACGTACCCATAGGGCCTCTGGTCAAAACTAGTGCACGAGGTTACCCATAGGCCTCTGGTCAAAACTAGTGCACTACGTTACCCATAGGGCCTCTGGTCAAAACTAGTGCACTACGTTACCCATAGGCCCTCTGGTCAAAAACTAGTGCACGAGGTTACCCATAGGCCTCTGGTTCTAAACTAGTGCACTACGTTATCCATAGGCCTCTGGTCTAAACTAGTGCACGAGGTTACCCATAGGGTTCTGGTCTAAACAAGTGCACTACGTTACCCATAGGCCTCTGGTCTAAAATAGTGCACTACGTTACCCATAGGCCTCTGATCAAAACTAGTGCACTACGTTACCCATAGGGCCTCTGGTCTAAACTAGTGCACTACGTTACCCATAGGCCTCTGGTCTAAACAAGTGCACTACGTTACCCATAGGGCTCTGGTCTAAACTAGTGCACTACGTTACCCATAGGCCTCTGGTCTAAACAAGTGCACTACGTTACCCATAGGCCTCTGGTCTAAACAAGTGCACTACGTTACCCATAGGGTTCTGGTCAACACTAGTGCACTACGCTACCATAGGCCTCTGGTCTAAACAAGTGCACTACGTTACCCATAGGGTTCTGGTCAACACTAGTGCACGAGGTTACCCAGGCCTCTGGTCTAAACTAGTGCACTACGTTACCCATAGGGTTCTGGTCTAAACAAGTGCACTACGTTAACCATAGGGTTCTGTCACAAACTAGTGCACTACGTTACCCATAGGCCTCTGGTCTAAACAAGTGCACTACGTTACCCATAGGGTTCTGGTCAACACTAGTGCACTACGTTACCCATAGGCCTCTGGTCTAAACAAGTGCACTACGTTACCCATAGGGGTTCTGGTCAACACTAGTGCACGAGGTTACCCATAGGGCCTCTGGTCTAAACTAGTGCACTACGTTACCCATAGGGTTCTGGTCTAAACAAGTGCACTACGTTAACCATAGGGTTCTGTCTAAACTAGTGCACTACGTTACCCATAGGCCTCTGGTCTAAACAAGTGCACCACGTTACCCATAGGGTTCTGGTCAACACTAGTGCACTCTTGTTACCCATAGGCCTCTGGTCTAAACAAGTGCACTACGTTACCCATAGGGTTCTGGTCAACACTAGTGCACGAGGTTACCCATAGGCCTTCTGGTCTAAACTAGTGCACTACGTTACCCATAGGGTTCTGGTCTAAACAAGTGCACTACGTTACCCATAGGGTTCTGGTCTAAACTAGTGCACTACGTTACCCATAGGCCTCTGGTCTAAACAACTGCACTACGTTACCCATAGGGTTCTGGTCAACACTAGTGCACTACGTTACCCATAGGCCTCTGGTCTAAACAAGTGCACTACGTTACCCATAGGGTTCTGGTCAACACTAGTGCACGAGGTTACCCATAGGGCCTCTGGTCTAAACTAGTGCACTACGTTACCCATAGGCCTCTGGTCTAAACTAGTGCACTACGTTACCAATAGGCCTCTGGTCTAAACTAGTGCACTACGTTATCCATAGGCCTCTGGTCAAAACTTGTGCACTACGTTACCCATAGGCCTCTGGTCTAAACTAGTGCACTACGTTACCCATAGGCCTCTGGTCTAAACTAGTGCACTACGTTACCCATAGGGCCTCTGGTCAAAACTAGTGCACTACGTTACCCATAGGCCTCTGGTCTAAACTAGTGCACTACGTTACCCATAGGGTTCTGGTCTAAACAAGTGCACTACTTTACCCATAGGGTTCTGGTCTAAACTAGTGCACTACGTTACCCATAGGCCTCTGGTCTAAACAACTGCACTACGTTACCCATAGGGTTCTGGTCAACACTAGTGCACGAGGAGGTTACCCATAGGCCTCTGGTCTAAACTAGTGCACTACGTTGCCCATAGGCCTCTGGTCTAAAACTAGTGCACCACGTTATCCATAGGCCTCTGGTCTAAACTAGTGCACTACGTTACCCATAGGCCTCTGGTCAAAACATGTGCACTACGTTACCCATAGGCCTCTGGTCTAAACTAGTGCACTACGTTACCCATAGGCCTCTGGTCTAAACTAGTGCACTACGTTACCCATAGGCCTCTGGTCTAAAACTAGTGCACTACGTTATCCATAGGCCTCTGGTCTAAACTAGTGCACTACGTTACCCATAGGCCTCTGGTCAAAAACTTGTGCACTACGTTACCCATAGGCCTCTGGTCTAAACTAGTGCAGAGGTTACCCATAGGCCTCTGGTCTAAACTAGTGCACTATGTTACCCATAGGGCCTCTGGTCTAAACTAGTGCACTACGTTACCCATAGGCCTCTGGTCTAAACAAAGTGCACTACGTTACCCATAGGGCTCTGGTCTAAACTAGTGCACTACGTTACCCATAGGCCTCTGGTCTAAACAAGTGCACTACGTTACCCATAGGCCTCTGGTCTAAACAAGTGCACTACGTTACCCATAGGGTTCTGGTCAACACTAGTGCACTACGTTACCCATAGGCCTCTGGTCTAAACAAGTGCACTACGTTACCCATAGGGTTCTGGTCAACACTAGTGCACGAGGTTACCCATAGGCCTCTGGTCTAAACTAGTGCACTACGTTACCCATAGGGTTCTGGTCTAAACAAGTGCACTACGTTACCCATAGGGCTCTGGTCTAAACTAGTGCACTACGTTACCCATAGGCCTCTGGTCTAAACAACTGCACTACGTTACCCATAGGGTTCTGGTCAACACTAGTGCACTACGTTACCCATAGGCCTCTGGTCTAAACAAGTGCACTACGTTACCCATAGGGTTCTGGTCAACACTAGTGCACGAGGTTACCCATAGGGCCTCTGGTCTAAACTAGTGCACTACGTTACCCATAGGCCTCTGGTCTAAACTAGTGCACTACGTTACCAATAGGCCTCTGGTCTAAACTAGTGCACTACGCTATCCATAGGCCTCTGGTCAAAACTTGTGCACTCACGTTACCCATAGGCCTCTGGTCTAAACTAGTGCACTACGTTACCCATAGGCCTCTGGTCTAAACTAGTGCACTACGTTACCCATAGGGCCTCTGGTCAAAACTAGTGCACTACGTTACCCATAGGGCCTCTGGTCAAAACTAGTGCACGAGGTTACCCATAGGCCTCTGGTCTAAACTAGTGCACTCACGTTACCCATAGGGCCTCTGGTCTAAACTAGTGCACTACGTTACCCATAGGCCTCTGGTCTTAAACAAGTGCACTACGTTACCCATAGGGCTCTGGTCTAAACTAGTGCACTACGTTGCCCATAGGCCTCTGGTCTAAACAAGTGCACTACGTTACCCATATGCCTCTGGTCTAAACAAGTGCACTACGTTACCCATAGGGTTCTGGTCAACACTAGTGCACTACGTTACCCATAGGCCTCTTGAGTCTAAACAAGTGCACTATGTTACCCATAGGGTTCTGGTCAACACTGGTGCACTACGTTACCCAGGCCTCTGGTCTAAACTAGTGCACTACGTTACCCATAGGGTTCTGGTCTAAACAAGTGCACTACGTTACCCATAGGGTTCTGGTCTAAACTAGTGCACCACGTTACCCATAGGCCTCTGGTCTAAACAACTGCACCACACGTTACCCATAGGGTTCTAGTCAACACTAGTGCACTACGTTACCCATAGGCCTCTGGTCTAAACAAGTGCACCACGTTACCCATAGGGCCTCTGGTCAACACTAGTGCACGAGGTTACCCATAGGCCTCTGGTCTAAACTAGTGCACTACGCTACCCATAGGGTTCTGCATAAACAAGTGCACTACGTTACCCATAGGCCTCTGGTCTAAACTAGTGCATTCACGTTACCCATAGGCCTCTGGTCTAAACTAGTACACTACGTTACCCATAGGCCTTCAAGTCAAAACTAGTGCACTACGTTACCCATAGGCCTCTGGTCAAAACTAGTGACCACGTTACCCATGATGTAGAGTACATGATACACATCATCTAGTCATATCTTGAAACAACCTTTTCTGATTTTATCTTAATTTTAAACATGTTGTTTAATATTGTTTTATTTATTGTATTCAAACTGTGTTATATAATATTATGCCGTCAGGGGTACGCCAAATAAAATTAAAATAAACAAATAAAAATGTGATACACATTTTCAAACGGGGTATTTTTTTTTTCACCTGAGTAGTGTCTGAGTCTGAGTGACTCTGTACCGGTACCCACTGTATATAGCCTCCACATTGACTCTGTACCGGTACCCCCTGTATATAGCTCCACATTGACTCTGTACCGGTACCCCTGTATATAGCCTCCACATTGACTCTGTACCGGTACCCTGTGTATATAGCCTCCACATTGACTCTGTACCGTAATACCCTGTATATAGCCTCCACATTGACTCTGTACCGTAATACCCTGTACATAGCCTACACATTGACTCTGTACTGGGACCCCCTGTATATAGCCTCCACATTGACTCTGTACCAGTACCCCTGTATATAGCCTCCACATTGTACTCTGTACCGGTACCCCCTGTATATAGCCTCCACATTGACTCTGTACCGGTACCCCTGTATATAGCCCCACATTGACTCTGTACCGTAATACCCTGTACATAGCCTCCACATTGACTCTGTACCGTAATACCCTGTATATAGCCTGCACATTGACTCTGTACTGGGACCCCTGTATATAGCCTCCACATTGACTCTGTACCAGTACCCCCTGTATATAGCCTCCACATTGACTCTGTACCGGTACCCCTGTATATAGCCTCCACATTGACTCTGTACCGGTACCCCCTGTATAGCCTCCACATTGACTCTGTACCGGTACCCCTGTATATAGCCTCCACATTGACTCTGTACCGGTACCCCCTGTATATAGCCTCCATATTGACTCTGTAACATAATAACCTGTATATAGCCTCCACATTGACTCTGTACCGGTACCCCTGTATATAGCCTCCACATTGACTCTGTACCGGTACCCCTGTATAGCCTCCACATTGACTCTGTACCAGTACCCCTGTATATAGCCTCCACATTGACTCTGTACCGGTACCCCTGTATATAGCCTCCACATTGACTCTGTACCAGTACCCCTGTATATAGCTCCACATTGACTCTGTACCAGTACCCCCTGTATATAGCCTCCACATTGACTCTGTACCGGTACCCTGTATATAGCCTCCACATTGACTCTGTACCTGTACCCCTGTATATACCCTCCACATTGACTCTGTACCAGTACCCCCTGTATATAGCCTCCACATTGACTCTGTACCGGTACCCCCTGTATATAGCCTCCACATTGACTCTGTACCAGTACCCCCTGTATATAGCCTCCACCATTGATTGACTACTGTATATAGCCGACTCTGTACCAGTACCCCTGTATATAGCCTCCACATTGACTCTGTACCAGTACCCCTGTATAGCCTCCACATTGACTCTGTACCGGTACCCCTGTATATAGCCTCCACATTGACTCTACCGGTACCCCTGTATATAGCCTCCACATTGACTCTGTACCCCCTGTATATAGCTCTCCACATTGACCTATACCCCTGTATAGCCTCCACATTGACTCTTGTACCGGTACTCCCCTGTATATAGCCTCCACATTGACTCTGTACCCCCTGTATATAGCCTCCATACTGACTCTATACCCCTGTATATAGCCTCCACATTGACTCTGCACCCCTGTATATAGCCTCCACATTGACTCTAGACTTGCATATAGCCTCCACATTGACTCTGTACCCCCTGTATATAGCCTCCACATTGACTCTATACCCTGTATAGCCTCCACATTGACTCTGTACCCCCTGTATATAGCCTCCACATTGACTCTGTACCCCCTGTATATAGCCTCCACATTGACTCTGTACCCCCTGTATATAGCCTCCACATTGACTCTGTACCCCCTGTATATAGCCTCCACATTGACTCTGTACCCCCTGTATATAGCCTCCACATTGACTCTGTACCGGTACCCCCTGTATATAGCCTCCACATTGACTCTGTACGGTACCCCCTGTATATAGCCTCCACATTGACTCTGTACCCCCTGTATATAGCCTCCACATTGACTCTGTACCCCCTGTATATAGCCTCCACATTGACTCTGTACCGGTACCCCTGTATATAGTCTCCACATTGACTCTGTACCGGTACCCCTGTATATAGCCTCCACATTGACTCTGTACCGTACCCCTGTATATAGCCTCCACATTGACTCTGTACCGGTACCCCCTGTATATAGTCTCCACATTGACTCTGTACGGTGCCCCCTGTATATAGCCTCCACATTGACTCTGTACCGGTACCCCCTGTATATAGCCTCCACATTGACTCTGTACCGGTACCCCCTGTATATAGCCTCCACATTGACTCTTGTACCGTACCCCTGTATATAGTCTCCACATTGACTCTGTACCGGTACCCCCTGTATATAGCCTCCACATTGACTCTGTACCGGTACCCCCTGTATATAGCCTCCACATTGACTCTGTACCGGTACCCCCTGTATATAGCCTCCACATTGACTCTGTACCGGTACCCCTGTATATAGCCTCCACATTGACTCTGTACCGGTACCCCCTGTATATAGCCTCCACATTGACTCTGTACCGGTACCCCCTGTATATAAGCCTCCACATTGACTCTGTACCGGTACCCCCTGTATATAGCCTCCACATTGACTCTGTACCAGTACCCCCTGTATATAGCCTCCACATTGACTCTGTACCGCAATACCCTGTATATAGCCTCCACATTGACTCTGTACCGTAACACCCTGTATATAGCCTCCACATTGACTCTGTACCGTACCCCTGTATATAGCTCTACATTGACTCTATACCGGTACCCCCTGTATATAGCCTCCACATTGACTCTGTACCGGCACTCCCTGTATATAGCCTCCACATTGATTCTGTACCGGTACCCCTGTATATAGCCTCCACATTGATTCTGTACCGGTACCCCTGTATATAGCCTCCACATTGACTCTGTACCTGTACCCCCTGTATAGCCTCCACATTGACTCTGTTTCCGGTACCCCCTGTATAAAGCCTCCACATTGACTCTGTGCAGGTACTGCCACCAACCTATAGCCTCATTGACTCTGTACCAGTACCCCCTGTACATAGCCTCCCATTGACTCTGGACATTTACCCCCTGTATATAGCCTCCACATTGACTCAGTGCCGGTACCCCTGTATATAGCCTCCACATTGACTCTGTGCAGTGCCCCTATATCACCGCTCCACGTGACTCTGTACCGGTACCCCCTGTATATAGCCTCCACATTGACTCTGTACCGGTACCCCTGTATATAGCCTCCACATTGACTCTGTACCGGTACCCCCTGTATATAGCCTCCACATTGACTCTGTACCGGTACCCCCTGTATATAGCTTCCACATTGACTCTGTACCGGTACACCCTGTATATAGCCTCCACATTGACTCTGTACCGGTACCCGCTGTATATAGCCTCCACATTGACTCTGTACCGGTACCCCCTGTATATAGCCTCCACATTGACTCTGTACCGGTACCCCCTGTATATAGCCTCCACATTGACTCTGTACCGGTACCCCTGTATATAGCCTCCACATTGACTCTGTACGCCCTGTATACAGCCTCCACATTTACTCTGTACTGGTACCCCCTGTATATAGCCTCCACATTGACTCTGTACGCCCTGTATACAGTCTCCACATTGACTCTGTACTGGTACCCCCTGTATATAGCCTCCACATTGACTCTGTACCGGTACCCCCTGTATATAGCCTCCACATTGACTCTGTACCGGTACCCACTGTATATAGCCTCCACATTGACTCTGTACAGGTACCCCCTGTATCTAGCCTCCACATTGACTCTGTACCGGTACCCCCTATATATAGCCTCCACATTGACTCTGTACCAGTACCCCCTGTATATAGCCTCCACATTGACTCTGTACCGGTACCCCTGTATATAGCCTCCACATTGACTCTGTACTGGTACCCCCTGTATATAGTCTCATTATTGTTATTTTCTGCTGCTCTTGAATTATTTGTTACTTTTATTTGTAATTTAATTCTGTTGTATCTGTCGCATGTGACAAATACAATTGGATTTGATTTGGATTCCATTATTAGAAGTGACCAGTGATTCCATGTCTATAGGGCCAGTGATTCCATGCCTATAGGGCCAGTGATTCCATGTCTATAGCACCAGTGATTCCATGTCTATAGGGCCAGTGATTCCATGTCTATAGCACCAGTGATTCCATGTCTATAAGGGCCAGTGATTCCATGTCTATAGGGCCAGTGATTCCATGTCTATAGGGCCAGTGATTCCATGCCTATAGGGCTAGTGATTCCATGTCTATAGCACCAGTGATTCCATGTCTATAAGGGCCAGTGATTCCATGTCTATAGGGCCAGTGATTCCATGTCTATAGGGCCAGTGATTCCATGTCTTTAGGGCCAGTGATTCCATGTGTATAGGACCAGTGATTCCATGTCTATAGGGCCAGTGATTCCATGTCTATAGGACCAGTGATTCCATGTCTATAGGGCCAGTGATTCCATGACTATAGGGTCAGTGATTCCATCTCTATAGGGCCAGTGATTCCATGTCTATAAGGGCCAGTGATTCCATGTCTATAGGGCCAGTGATTCCATGTCTATAGGGCCAGTGATTCCATGTCTATAGGGCCAGTGATTCCATGTCTATAGGGCCAGTGATTCCATGTCTATAGGGCCAGTGATTCCATGTCTATAGGGCCAGTGATTCCATGTGTATAGGGCCAGTGATTCCATCTCTATAGGACCAGTGATTCCATGTCTATAGGGCCAGTGATTCCATGTGCTATAGGGCCAGTGATTCCATGTCTATAGGGCCAGTGATTCCATGTGTATAGGGCCAGTGATTCCATGTCTATAGGGCCAGTGATTCCATGTCTATAGGGCCAGTGATTCCATGTCTATAGCACCAGTGATTCCATGTCTATAGGGCCAGTGATTCCATGTCTATAGGGCCAGTGATTCCATGTCTATAGGGCCAGTGATTCCATGTCTATAGGGCCAGTGATTCCATGTCTATAGGGCCAGTGATTCCATGTCTATAGGGCCAGTGATTCCATGTCTATAGGACCAGTGATTCCATGTCTATAGGGCCAGTGATTCCATGTCTATAGGGCCAGTGATTCCATGTCTATAGGGCCAGTGATTCCATGTCTATAGGGCCAGTGATTCCATCTCTATAGGACCAGTGACTCCATGTGTATAGGGCCAGTGATTCCATCTCTATAGGACCAGTGATTCCATGTCTATAGGGCCAGTGATTCCATGTCTATAGGGCCAGTGATTCCATGTCTATAGGGCCAGTGATTCCATGTCTATAGGGCCAGTGATTCCATGTCTATAGGGCCAGTGATTCCATGTCTATAGGGCCAGTGATTCCATGTCTATAGGGCCAGTGATTCCATGTCTATAGGGCCAGTGATTCCATCTCTATAGGGCCAGTGATTCCATGTGTATAGGGCCAGTGATTCCATCTCTATAGGGCCAGTGATTCCATGTCTATCGGGCCGGTGATTCCACATCGTCTATAGGGCCAGTGATTCCATGTCTATAGGGCCAGTGATTCCATGTCTATAGGGCCAGTGATTCCATGTCTATAGGGTCAGTGATTCCATCTCTATAGGGCCAGTGATTCCATGTCTATAAGGGCCAGTGATTCCATGTCTATAGGGCCAGTGATTCCATGTCTATAGGGC
>NW_027011551.1:0-23483 GCF_036934945.1 Oncorhynchus masou masou | reverse complement strand
TCACGGTGCATTATGGTGTACCACCGTTGTGAGGTCACCTTTAGAATCCTGGACCTACCCTTTCCTCAGGTGTGTCACGGTGCATTATGGTGTACCACTCGTTATGAGGTCACCTTTAGAATCCTGGACCTACCCTTTCCTCAGGTGTGTCACGGTGCATTATGGTGTACCACCGTTATGAGGTCACCTTCAGAATCCTGGACCTACCCTTTCCTCAGGTGTGTCACGGTGCATTATGGGTACCACCGTTATGAGGTCACCTTTAGAATCCTGGACCTACCCTTTCCTCAGGTGTGTCACGGTGCATTATGGAGTACCACCGTTATGAGGTCACCTTTAGAATCCTGGACCTACCCTTTCCTCCAGGTGTGTCACGGTGCATTATGGTGTACCACCGTTATGAGGTCACCTTTAGAATCCTGGACCTGACCCTTTCCTCAGGTGTGTCACGGTGCATTATGGTGTACCACCGTTATGAGGTCACCTTTAGAATCCTGGACCTACCCTTTCCTCAGGTGTGTCACGGTGCATTATGGTGTACCACCGTTATGAGGTCACCTTTAGAATCCTGGACCTACCCTTTCCTCAGGTGTGTCACGGTGCATTATGGTGTACCACCGTTATGAGGTCACCTTTAGAATCCTGGACCTACCCTTTCCTCAGGTGTCACGGTGCATTATGGAGTACCACCGTTATGAGGTCACCTTTAGAATCCTGGACCTACCCTTCCTCAGGTGTGTCACGGTGCATTATGGTGTACCACCGTTATGAGGTCACCTTTAGAATCCTGGACCGACCCTTTCCTCAGGTGTGTCACGGTGCATTATGGTGTACCACCGTTATGAGGTCACCTTTAGAATCCTGGACCTACCCTTTCCTCAGGTGTGTCACGGTGCATTATGGTGTACCACCGTTATGAGGTCACCTTTAGAATCCTGGACCTACCCTTTCCTCAGGTGTGTCACGGTGCATTATGGTGTACCACCGTTATGAGGTCACCTTTAGAATCCTGGACCTACCCTTTCCTCAGGTGTGTCACGGTGCATTATGGTGTACCACCGTTATGAGGTCACCTTTAGAATCCTGGACCGACCCTTTCCTCAGGTGTGTCACGGTGCATTATGGTGTACCACCGTTATGAGGTCACCTTTAGAATCCTGGACCTACCCTTTCCTCAGGTGTGTCACGGTGCATTATGGTGTACCACCGTTATGAGGTCACCTTTAGAATCCTGGACCTACCCTTTCCTCAGGTGTGTCACGGTGCATTATGGTGTACCACCGTTATGAGGTCACCTTTAGAATCCTGGACCTACCCTTTCCTCAGGTGTGTCACGGTGCATTATGGTGTACCACCGTTATGAGGTCACCTTTAGAATCCTGGACCTACCCTTTCCTCAGGTGTGTCACGGTGCATTATGGTGTACCACCGTTATGAGGTCACCTTTAGAATCCTGGACCTACCCTTTCCTCAGGTGTGTCACGGTGCATTATGGTGTACCACCGTTATGAGGTCACCTTTAGAATCCTGGACCTACCCTTTCCTCAGGTGTGTCACGGTGCATTATGGTGTACCACCGTTATGAGGTCACCTTTAGAATCCTGGACCTACCCTTTCCTCAGGTGTGTCACGGTGCATTATGGTGTACCACCGTTATGAGGTCACCTTTAGAATCCTGGACCTACCCTTTCCTCAGGTGTGTCACGGTGCATTATGGTGTACCACCGTTATGAGGTCACCTTTAGAATCCTGGACCTACCCTTTCCTCAGGTGTGTCACGGTGCATTATGGTGTACCACCGTTATGAGGTCACCTTTAGAATCCTGGACCTACCCTTTCCTCAGGTGTGTCACGGTGCATTATGGTGTACCACCGTTATGAGGTCTCCTTCAGAATCCTGGACCTACCCTTTCCTCAGGTGTGTCACGGTGCATTATGGTGTACCACCGTTATGAGGTCACCTTTAGAATCCTGGACCTACCCTTTCCTCAGGTGTGTCACGGTGCATTATGGTGTACCACCGTTATGAGGTCACCTTTAGAATCCTGGACCTACCCTTTCCTCAGGTGTGTCACGGTGCATTATGGTGTATTACCACCGTTATGAGGTCACCTTTAGAATCCTGGACCTACCCTTTCCTCAGGTGTGTCACGGTGCATTATGGTGTACCACCGTTATGAGGTCACCTTTAGAATCCTGGACCTACCCTTTCCTCAGGTGTGTCACGGTGCATTATGGTGTACCACCGTTATGAGGTCACCTTTAGAATCCTGGACCTACCCTTTCCTCAGGTGTGTCACGGTGCATTATGGTGTACCACCGTTATGAGGTCACCTTTAGAATCCTGGACCTACCCTTTCCTCAGGTGTGTCACGGTGCATTATGGTGTACCACCGTTATGAGGTCACCTTTAGAATCCTGGACCTACCCTTTCCTCAGGTGTGTCACGGTGCATTATGGTGTACCACCGTTATGAGGTCACCTTTAGAATCCTGGACCTACCCTTTCCTCAGGTGTGTCACGGTGCATTATGGTGTACCACCGTTATGAGGTCACCTTTAGAATCCTGGACCTACCCTTTCCTCAGGTGTGTCACGGTGCATTATGGTGTACCACCGTTATGAGGTCACCTTTAGAATCCTGGACCTACCCTTTCCTCAGGTGTGTCACGGTGCATTATGGTGTACCACCGTTATGAGGTCACCTTTAGAATCCTGGACCTACCCTTTCCTCAGGTGTGTCACGGTGCATTATGGAGTACCACCGTTATAGAGGTCACCTTTAGAATCCTGGACCGACCCTTTCCTCAGGTGTGTCA
This sequence comes from Oncorhynchus masou masou, assembly GCF_036934945.1. Lineage (NCBI taxonomy): Eukaryota > Metazoa > Chordata > Actinopteri > Salmoniformes > Salmonidae > Oncorhynchus > Oncorhynchus masou. The sequence goes on along the minus strand of NW_027011551.1, from coordinate 20,665 downwards.
CGGTGCATTATGGTGTACCACCGTTATGAGGTCACCTTTAGAATCCTGGACCTACCCTTTCCTCAGGTGTGTCACGGTGCATTATGGTGTACCACCGTTATGAGGTCACCTTTAGAATCCTGGACCGACCCTTTCCTCAGGTGTGTCACGGTGCATTATGGTGTACCACCGTTATGAGGTCACCTTTAGAATCCTGGACCTACCCTTTCCTCAGGTGTGTCACGGTGCATTATGGTGTACCACCGTTATGAGGTCACCTTTAGAATCCTGGACCGACCCTTTCCTCAGGTGTGTCACGGTGCATTATGGTGTACCACCGTTATGAGGTCACCTTTGGGAATCCCTGGACCTACCCTTTCCTCAGGTGTGTCACGGTGCATTATGGTGTACCACCGTTATGAGGTCACCTTTAGAATCCTGGACCTACCCTTTCCTCAGGTGTGTCACGGTGCATTATGGAGTACCACCGTTATGAGGTCACCTTTAGAATCCTGGACCTACCCTTTCCTCAGGTGTGTCACGGTGCATTATGGTGTACCACCGTTATGAGGTCACCTTTAGAATCCTGGACCGACTCTTTCTCAGGTGTGTCACGGTGCATTATGGTGTACCACCGTTATGAGGTCACCTTTAGAATCCTGGACCTACCCTTTCCTCAGGTGTGTCACGGTGCATTATGGTGTACCACCGTTATGAGGTCACCTTTAGAATCCTGGACCGACCCTTTCCTCAGGTGTGTCACGGTGCATTATGGAGTACCACCGTTATGAGGTCACCTTTAGAATCCTGGACCGACCTCTTTCCTCAGGTGTGTCACGGTGCATTATGGTGTACCACCGTTATGAGGTCACCTTTAGAATCCTGGACCTACCCTTTCCTCAGGTGTGTCACGGTGCATTATGGTGTACCACCGTTATGAGGTCACCTTTAGAATCCTGGACCTACCCTTTCCTCAGGTGTGTCACGGTGCATTATGGAGTACCACCGTTATGAGGTCACCTTTAGAATCCTGGACCTACCCTTTCCTCAGGTGTGTCACGGTGCATTATGGTGTACCACCGTTATGAGGTCACCTTTAGAATCCTGGACCTACCCTTTCCTCAGGTGTGTCACGGTGCATTATGGTGTACCACCGTTATGAGGTCACCTTTAGAATCCTGGACCTACCCTTTCCTCAGGTGTGTCACGGTGCATTATGGTGTACCACCGTTATGAGGTCACCTTTAGAATCCTGGACCTACCCTTTCCTCAGGTGTGTCACGGTGCATTATGGAGTACCACCGTTATGAGGTCACCTTTAGAATCCTGGACCTACCCTTTCCTCAGGTGTGTCACGGTGCATTATGGTGTACCACCGTTATGAGGTCACCTTTAGAATCCTGGACCTACCCTTTCCTCAGGTGTGTCACGGTGCATTATGGAGTACCACCGTTATGAGGTCACCTTTAGAATCCTGGACCGACCCTTTCCTCAGGTGTGTCACGGTGCATTATGGTGTACCACCGTTATGAGGTCACCTTTAGAATCCTGGACCTACCCTTTCCTCAGGTGTGTCACGGTGCATTATGGTGTACCACCGTTATGAGGTCACCTTTAGAATCCTGGACCTACCCTTTCCTCAGGTGTGTCACGGTGCATTATGGAGTACCACCGTCAGCAGAGGTCACCTTTCGAATCCTGGACCTACCCTTTCCTCAGGTGTGTCACGGTGCATTATGGAGTACCACCGTTATGAGGTCACCTTTAGAATCCTGGACCGACCCTTTCCTCAGGTGTGTCACGGTGCATTATGGTGTACCACCGTTATGAGGTCACCTTTAGAATCCTGGACCTACCCTTTCCTCAGGTGTGTCACGGTGCATTATGGAGTACCACCGTTATGAGGTCACCTTTAGAATCCTGGACCTACCCTTTCCTCAGGTGTGTCACGGTGCATTATGGTGTACCACCGTTATGAGGTCACCTTTAGAATCCTGGACCTACCCTTTCCTCAGGTGTGTCACGGTGCATTATGGTGTACCACCGTTATGAGGTCACCTTTAGAATCCTGGACCTACCCTTTCCTCAGGTGTGTCACGGTGCATTATGGTGTACCACCGTTATGAGGTCACCTTTAGAATCCTGGACCTACCCTTTCCTCAGGTGTGTCACGGTGCATTATGGAGTACCACCGTTATGAGGTCACCTTTAGAATCCTGGACCTACCCTTTCCTCAGGTGTGTCACGGTGCATTATGGTGTACCACCGTTATGAGGTCACCTTTAGAATCCTGGACCTACCCTTTCCTCAGGTGTGTCACGGTGCATTATGGTGTACCACCGTTATGAGGTCACCTTTAGAATCCTGGACCTACCCTTTCCTCAGGTGTGTCACGGTGCATTATGGTGTACCACCGTTATGAGGTCACCTTTAGAATCCTGGACCTACCCTTTCCTCAGGTGTGTCACGGTGCATTATGGTGTACCACCGTTATGAGGTCACCTTTAGAATCCTGGACCTACCCTTTCCTCAGGTGTGTCACGGTGCATTATGGTGTACCACCGTTATGAGGTCACCTTTAGAATCCTGGACCTACCCTTTCCTCAGGTGTGTCACGGTGCATTATGGTGTACCACCGTTATGAGGTCACCTTTAGAATCCTGGACTCTACCCTTTCCTCAGGTGTGTCACGGTGCATTATGGAGTACCACCGTTATGAGGTCACCTTTAGAATCCTGGACCTACCCTTTCCTCAGGTGTGTCACGGTGCATTATGGAGTACCACCGTTATGAGGTCACCTTTAGAATCCTGGACCGACCCTTTCCTCAGGTGTGTCACGGTGCATTATGGTGTACCACCGTTATGAGGTCACCTTTAGAATCCTGGACCTACCCTTTCCTCAGGTGTGTCACGGTGCATTATGGTGTACCACCGTTATGAGGTCACCTTTAGAATCCTGGACCTACCCTTTCCTCAGGTGTGTCACGGTGCATTATGGAGTACCACCGTTATGAGGTCACCTTTAGAATCCTGGACCTACCCTTTCCTCAGGTGTGTCACGGTGCATTATGGTGTACCACCGTTATGAGGTCACCTTTAGAATCCTGGACCTACCCTTTCCTCAGGTGTGTCACGGTGCATTATGGAGTACCACCGTTATGAGGTCACCTTTAGAATCCTGGACCGACCCTTTCCTCAGGTGTGTCACGGTGCATTATGGTGTACCACCGTTATGAGGTCACCTTTAGAATCCTGGACCTACCCTTTCCTCAGGTGTGTCACGGTGCATTATGGAGTACCACCGTTATGAGGTCACCTTTAGAATCCTGGACCTACCCTTTCCTCAGGTGTGTCACGGTGCATTATGGTGTACCACCGTTATGAGGTCACCTTTAGAATCCTGGACCTACCCTTTCCTCAGGTGTGTCACGGTGCATTATGGAGTACCACCGTTATGAGGTCACCTTTAGAATCCTGGACCTACCCTTTCCTCAGGTGTGTCACGGTGCATTATGGTGTACCACCGTTATGAGGTCACCTTTAGAATCCTGGACCTACCCTTTCCTCAGGTGTGTCACGGTGCATTATGGAGTACCACCGTTATGAGGTCACCTTTAGAATCCTGGACCTACCCTTTCCTCAGGTGTGTCACGGTGCATTATGGAGTACCACCGTTATGAGGTCACCTTTAGAATCCTGGACCGACCCTTTCCTCAGGTGTGTCACGGTGCATTATGGTGTACCACCGTTATGAGGTCACCTTTAGAATCCTGGACCTACCCTTTCCTCAGGTGTGTCACGGTGCATTATGGTGTACCACCGTTATGAGGTCACCTTTAGAATCCTGGACCTACCCTTTCCTCAGGTGTGTCACGGTGCATTATGGAGTACCACCGTTATGAGGTCACCTTTAGAATCCTGGACCTACCCTTTCCTCAGGTGTGTCACGGTGCATTATGGTGTACCACCGTTATGAGGTCACCTTTAGAATCCTGGACCTACCCTTTCCTCAGGTGTGTCACGGTGCATTATGGTGTACCACCGTTATGAGGTCACCTTTAGAATCCTGGACCTGACCCTTTCCTCAGGTGTGTCACGGTGCATTATGGAGTACCACCGTTATGAGGTCACCTTTAGAATCCTGGACCTACCCTTTCCTCAGGTGTGTCACGGTGCATTATGGTGTACCACCGTTATGAGGTCACCTTTAGAATCCTGGACCTACCCTTTCCTCAGGTGTGTCACGGTGCATTATGGAGTACCACCGTTATGAGGTCACCTTTAGAATCCTGGACCTACCCTTTCCTCAGGTGTGTCACGGTGCATTATGGTGTACCACCGTTATGAGGTCACCTTTAGAATCCTGGACCGACCCTTTCCTCAGGTGTGTCACGGTGCATTATGGTGTACCACCGTTATGAGGTCACCTTTAGAATCCTGGACCTACCCTTTCCTCAGGTGTGTCACGGTGCATTATGGAGTACCACCGTTATGAGGTCACCTTTAGAATCCTGGACCTACCCTTTCCTCAGGTGTGTCACGGTGCATTATGGTGTACCACCGTTATGAGGTCACCTTTAGAATCCTGGACCTACCCTTTCCTCAGGTGTGTCACGGTGCATTATGGTGTACCACCGTTATGAGGTCACCTTTAGAATCCTGGACCTACCCTTTCCTCAGGTGTGTCACGGTGCATTATGGTGTACCACCGTTATGAGGTCACCTTTAGAATCCTGGACCTACCCTTTCCTCAGGTGTGTCACGGTGCATTATGGAGTACCACCGTTATGAGGTCACCTTTAGAATCCTGGACCTACCCTTTCCTCAGGTGTGTCACGGTGCATTATGGTGTACCACCGTTATGAGGTCACCTTTAGAATCCTGGACCTACCCTTTCCTCAGGTGTGTCACGGTGCATTATGGAGTACCACCATTATGAGGTCACCTTTCGAATCCTGGACCTACCCTTTCCTCAGGTGTGTCACGGTGCATTATGGTGTACCACCGTTATGAGGTCACCTTTAGAATCCTGGACCTACCCTTTCCTCAGGTGTGTCACGGTGCATTATGGTGTACCACCGTTATGAGGTCACCTTTAGAATCCTGGACCTACCCTTTCCTCAGGTGTGTCACGGTGCATTATGGTGTACCACCGTTATGAGGTCACCTTTAGAATCCTGGACCTACCCTTTCCTCAGGTGTGTCACGGTGCATTATGGTGTACCACCGTTATGAGGTCACCTTTAGAATCCTGGACCTACCCTTTCCTCAGGTGTGTCACGGTGCATTATGGAGTACCACCGTTATGAGGTCACCTTTAGAATCCTGGACCGACCCTTTCCTCAGGTGTGTCACGGTGCATTATGGTGTACCACCGTTATGAGGTCACCTTTAGAATCCTGGACCTACCCTTTCCTCAGGTGTGTCACGGTGCATTATGGTGTACCACCGTTATGAGAGTCACCTTTAGAATCCTGGACCTACCCTTTCCTCAGGTGTGTCACGGTGCATTATGGAGTACCACCGTTATGAGGTCACCTTTAGAATCCTGGACCTACCCTTTCCTCAGGTGTGTCACGGTGCATTATGGTGTACCACCGTTATGAGGTCACCTTTAGAATCCTGGACCTACCCTTTCCTCAGGTGTGTCACGGTGCATTATGGAGTACCACCGTTATGAGGTCACCTTTAGAATCCTGGACCTGACCCTTTCCTCAGGTGTGTCACGGTGCATTATGGTGTACCACCGTTATGAGGTCACCTTTAGAATCCTGGACCTACCCTTTCCTCAGGTGTGTCACGGTGCATTATGGAGTACCACCGTTATGAGGTCACCTTTAGAATCCTGGACCTACCCTTTCCTCAGGTGTGTCACGGTGCATTATGGTGTACCACCGTTATGAGGTCACCTTTAGAATCCTGGACCTACCCTTTCCTCAGGTGTGTCACGGTGCATTATGGTGTACCACCGTTATGAGGTCACCTTCAGAATCCTGGACCTACCCTTTCCTCAGGTGTGTCACGGTGCATTATGGAGTACCACCGTTATGAGGTCACCTTTAGAATCCTGGACCTACCCTTTCCTCAGGTGTGTCACGGTGCATTATGGTGTACCACCGTTATGAGGTCACCTTTAGAATCCTGGACCTACCCTTTCCTCAGGTGTGTCACGGTGCATTATGGAGTACCACCGTTATGAGGTCACCTTTAGAATCCTGGACCTGACCCTTTCCTCAGGTGTGTCACGGTGCATTATGGTGTACCACCGTTATGAGGTCACCTTTAGAATCCTGACCGACCCTTTCCCTCAGGTGTGTCACGGTGCATTATGGTGTACCACCTTATGAGGTCACCTTTAGAATCCTGACCGACCCTTTCCTCAGGTGTGTCACGGTGCATTATGGAGTACCACCGTTATGAGGTCACCTTTAGAATCCTGGACCTACCCTTCTCAGTGTGTCACGGTGCATTATGGTGTACCACCTGCTATGAGGTCACCTTAGAATCCTGGACCTACCCTTTCCTCAGGTGTGTCACGGTGCATTATGGTGTACCACCGTTATGAGGTCACCTTTAGAATCCCACCTACCCTTTCCTCAGGTGTCACGGTGCATTATGGTGTACCACCGTTATGAGGTCACCTTTAGAATCCTGGACCCATCTTTTCCTCAGGTGTGTCACCGACTCCTTTCCTCAGGTGCACGGTGCATTATGGAGTACCACCGTTTATGAGGTCATCTTTTAGAATCCTGGACCTACCCTTTCCTCAGGTGTCACGGTGCATTATGGTGTACCACCGTTATGAGGTCACCTTAGAATCCTGGACCGACCTTCAGGTGTGTCACGGTGCATTATGGTGTACCACCGTTATGAGGTCACCTTAGGAATCCTGGACCGACCTTTCCTCAGGTGTCACGGTGCATTATGGTGTACCACCGCATGAGGTCACCTTAGAATCCTGGACCTACCCTTTCCCAGGTGTCACGGTGCATTATGGTGTACCACCGTTATGAGGTCACCTTTAGAATCCTGACCGACCCTTTCCTCAGGTGTGTCACGGTGCATTATGGTGTACCACCGTTATGAGGTCACCTTTAGAATCCTGGACCTACCCTTTCCTCAGGTGTGTCACGGTGCATTGAGTACCACCGTTTATGAGGTCACCTTTAGAATCCTGGACCTACCCTTTCCTCAGGTGTGTCACGGTGCATTATGGTGTACCACCGTTATGAGGTCACGCTTTAGAATCCTGGACCTACCCTTTCCTCAGGTGTGTCACGGTGCATTATGGTGTACCACCGTTATGAGGTCACCTTAGAATCCTGGACCTACCCTTTTCCGTGTGTGTCACGGTGCATTATGGTGTACCACCGTTATGAGGTCACCTTTAGGAATCCTGGACCTACAGGTGTGTCTTTCCTCACCTTTAGGTGGTCACGGTGCATTATGGTGTACCACCGTTATGAGGTCACCTTTAGAATCCTGGACCTACCCTTTCTCAGGTGTGTCACGGTGCATTATGGTGTACCACCGTTATGAGGTCTCCTTATGAATCCTGGACCGACCCTTCCTCAGGTGTGTCACGGTGCATTATGGTGTACCACCGTTATGAGGTCACCTTTTAGAATCCTGGACCTACCCTTTCCTCAGGTGTGTCACGGTGCATTATGGTGTACCACCGTTATGAGGTCACCTTTAGAATCCTGGACCTACCCTTTCCTCAGGTGTGTCACGGTGCTCACGTTATGCATTATGGTGTACCACCGTTATGAGGTCACCTTTAGAATCCTGGACCTACCTTTCTCAGGTGTGTCACGGTGCATTATGGTGTACCACCGTTATGAGGTCACCTTTAGAATCCTGGACCTACCCTTTTCCTCAGGTGTGTCACGGTGCATTAATTATGAGTGTACCACAGTTATGAGGTCACCTTTGAGGTCACCTTGAATCCTGGACCTACCTCTTCCTCAGGTGTGTCACGGTGCATTATGGTGTACCACCGTTATGAGGTCACCTTAGAATCCTGGACCTACCCTTTCCTCAGGTGTGTCACGGTGCATTATGGTGTACCACCTTATGAGGTCACCTTTAGAATCCTGGACCGACCCTTTCCTCAGGTGTGTCACGGTGCATTATGGTGTACCACCGTTATGAGGTCACCTTTAGAATCCTGGACCGACCCTTTCTCAGGTGTGTCACGGTGCATTATGGTGTACCACCGTTATGAGGTCACCTTTAGAATCCTGGACCTACACTTTCCTCAGGTGTCACGGTGCATTATGGTGTACCACCGTTATGAGGTCACCTTTAGAATCCTGACCTACTCCTTTCCTCAGGTGTGTCACGGTGCATTATGGAGTACCACCTGTTGGAGGTCACCTTGAATCCTGGACCTACCCTTTCCTCAGGTGTGTCACGGTGCATTATGGTGTACCACCGTTATGAGGTCACCTTTAGAGGAATCCTGGACACGATTATGTTGTACCCTTTCCTCAGGTGTGTCACGGTGCATTATGGTGTACCACCGTTATGAGGTCACTTTAGAATCCTGGGACCTGGTGTGCAGTGTTGCCTTTTATACTCTCCTGAATCAATCTGCTATGTCTCGTTTATTCCCCTCCCATCCGCAAATAAAAACTGTTGTTCCCTTTGGGTCGGGAGAAATCTAATGGATCATTATAGTGGCTGTGGGATTTACGGTTAAAAGGGAGCTTGTCTGACTTGGAAAGAATAGGATGTAAGATCTTTTCCATTACGGACTTGGCAGTGCTGGGGTTGTCAGGCGAGGTGGATGCACCCCCACCCTGCTCTGAGGTGGAATGGCTGGAGGGAGACGAAACAGAGGAAGGGAAGGAAGAAGGAGAAGAAGAAAGGACTTTTTAATGTGGAATATGGGTTTGTGCTAGCATAAATATGGTGGTAATGGGACAGGTTAAGGCCAGGTGTGAGTGTCTGTGTGTGCGTCTGTCTGCATGTGTTCCTGTGTGCCTCCATGTACAGTGCATGTGTGTGTGTGTGTCAGCATAACATACACCTGTAGGGGTTTCTCCTTTACATAAAAATATATGTTTTATTGTCACATACGCTGGATGTTTCCAGGGTCAGCCATAGTAGTACGCCCTGGAGGAACAGATTGTTTCACCTTGTTATCTACCTGCCACCCTAGATACTCTGTACAGACAGACAGACAGACAGGCACAAGCAGGCACAGAGGCAGGCAGGCAGGCAGGCAGGCAGCAGGCAGACAGACAGACAGACAGACAGACAGACAGACAGACAGACAGACAGACAGACAGACAGACAGACAGACAGACAGACAGACAGACAGACAGACAGACAGACAGACAGACAGTATCAGCAGCCCCAAGCAGCACCAGCAACAGCAGCTGACTCAGGCCAATGTCCATGTGTCCTGTCTGCCTGCCTGAGGGGCTGAAGGAGTTGCTACAGGATATGAACAGGAAACTCAAGCAGCCGTGTGGCTCACTGCTCTACTGCTGGGTCCCGCTGTCCCAAATGGCACCCTAGTCCCTTTATGGTGTGCTCGGGAAAAGAGGGACAATTCAGACATGCACATCTGGGCAGCCTGCTCCCAGACTGGAACTATGAATGTTAGCTATAGATATGCAGATAGATCTAAACGCAGTCACTTGGGGGAAATCTTGGTTACTCACATTCATAAATAATTTCAAATGATTTCACATTCATTTGCACTTTAGGAAAATGTTCACTACATTGTCCTACTGTCTCTTTTCAGTGCTGGAGAACTCTGGTGCTCGTGGCCTTGAATGTTCAATCAATCAATCAAAAATGTACAGATTTTATAAAGCCCATTTTATAAAGATACCCACTTGTGCTTGCATAGACACCCACTTTACAGATTTTACACCAGCACTTGTGCTTTACAGATACCCACTTGTGCTTTACAGATACCCACTTTACAGATACCCACTTTACAGATACCCACTTGTGCTTTACAGATACCCACACAGATACCCACTTGTACAGATACCCACTTGTGCTTTACAGATACCCACTTTACAGATACCCACTTTACAGATACCCACTTTACAGATACCCACTTGTGCTTTACAGATACCAATTTTACAGATACCCACTTTACAGATACCCACTTGTGCTTTACAGATACCCACTTGTGCTTTTACAGATACCCACTTTACAGATACCCACTTGTGCTTTACAGATACCCACTTTACAGATACCAACTTTACAGATACCCACTTTACAGATACCCACTTGTGCTTTACAGATACCCACTTTACAGATACCCACTTGTGCTTTACAGATACCCACTTGTGCTTTACAGATACCACTTGTGCTTTTACAGATACCCACTTTACAGATACCCACTTTACAGATACCCACTTTACAGATACCCACTTTACAGATACCCACTTGTGATACCAACTTTACAGATACCCACTTGTGCTTTACAGATACCCACTTGTGCTTTACAGATACCCACTTTACAGATACCCACTTGTGCTTTACAGATACCCACTTTACAGATACCCACTTTACAGATACCCACTTTACAGATACCCACTTTACAGATACCCACTTTACAGATACCCACTTGTGCTTTACAGATACCCACTTTACAGATACCAACTTTACAGATACCCACTTTACAGATACCCACTTTACAGATACCCACTTGTGCTTTACAGATACCCACTTTACAGATACCCACTTTACAGATACCCACTTGTGCTTTACAGATACCCACTTTACAGATACCAACTTTACAGATACCCACTTTACAGATACCCACTTGTGCTTTACAGATACCCACTTTACAGATACCCACTTTACAGATACCCACTTTACAGATACCCACTTTACAGATACCCACTTTACAGATACCCACTTTACAGATACCCACTTGGCCGTTAAGGCTGCAGTAGATGACCAGCAGGGTCAAATAAAGACAGACAGTTGTGCTTCATACTGAACACTGTTAATGCTAACATTCCTCTAATGGTGCCTTGACCTTTGTGTCTTCCAGGCAGACCAGGGAACAGGAGACACCCCCGGACTTCTTCTACTTCTCTGATTTGGAGAGACACAACGCTGAGATACGCTGCCTTTCATCTGGACAGGTGTGTGCGTGTGTGTGTGTTCACCATGTGTGAGTTGGAGACATTTTCGGCATGACTAACACACACATCAAATGTTGTTGCTTTTTGGGGTAAATCAGCTTTAATACTGCGATAGATTGTGGATTCTGTCAATGTAATTATCTGCATAATTTCCAATATATATTTTATATACAGTGGCGCAAAAAAAGTATTTAGTCAGCCACCAATTGTGCAAGTTCTCCCACTTAAAAAAGATGAGAGAGGCCTGTAATTTTTTCATCATAGGTAAGCAAACTATGACAGACAAAATTAGATTTTTTTCTCCAGAATATCACATTGTAGGATTTTTTGTGAATTTATTTGCAAATTATGGTGGAAAATAAGTATTTGTTCACCTACAAACAAGCAAGATTTCTGGCTCTCACAGACCTGTAACTTCTTCTTTAAGGGCTCCTCTGTCCTCCACTCGTTACCTGTATTAATGGCTTTATGTTTGAACTTGTTATCAGTATAAGACACCTGTCCACACCTCAAACAGTCACACTCCAGAGCTCCACTATGGCCAAGACCAGAGCTGTCAAAGGACACCAGAAACAAAATTGTACACCTGCACCAGGCTGGGAAGACTGAATCTGCAATAGGTAAGCAGCTTGGTTTTGAAGAAATCAACTGTGGGAGCAATTATTAGGAAATGGAAGACATACAAGACCACTGACAATCTCCCTCAATCTGGGCTCGCTCCATGCAAAATGATCTCACCCAGAACCACACGGGGACCTGGGACCTGCAGAGAGCTCAAAATGATCATAAGAATGGTGAGACAAATCCTGCAAGGCGTGTCCCAGAACCACACAGGGCTAGAAGATTTGGATGATCCAGAAAGAAGTTTAGGAGAATGTCATATGCTCAGATGAAACCAAAATATAACTTTTTGGTAAAGCTAACTCGTCGTGTTGGAACAAAGAATGTGAGTTGCATCCAAGAACACCATACTGTGAAGCATGGGGGTGGAAACATCATGCTTTGGGGCTGTTTTCTGCAAAGGGACCAGGCGACTGATCCGTGTAAAGGAATGAATGAATGGGGCCATGTCGTGAGATTTTGAGTAGAAAACCTCCTTCCATCAGCAAGGGCATTGAAAGTGAAACGTGGCTGGGTCTTTCAGCATGACAATGATCCCAAACACACCGCCCGGGCAACTGAAGGAGTGGCTTCGGAAGAAGCATTTCAAGGTCCTGGAGTGGCCTAGCCAGTCTCCAGATCTCAACCCATAGAAAATCTTTGGAGGGAGTTGAAAGTCCATGTTGCCCAGCAACAGCCCCAAAACATCACTGCTCTAGACGAGATCTGCATGGAGGAATGGGCCAAAATACCAGCAACAGTGTGTAAAAACCTTGTGAAGACTTACAGAAAATGTTTGACCTCTGTCATTGCCAACAAAGGGTATATAACAAAGTATTGAGATAAACCTTTGTTATTGACCAAATACTTATTTTCCACCATAATTTGCAAATAAATTCATTAAACATCCTACAATGTGATTTTCTGGATGTTTTTTTTTTTCATTTTGTCTGTCATAGTTGAAGTGTACCTTATGATGAATATTACAGGCCTCTCTCATATTTTTAAGTGGGAGAACTTGCACAATTGGTGGCTGACTAAATACTTTTGCCCCACTGTATATATATATATTTTTAAATGTAAAATACATTTGACATAAGTTATCTCTTGATTTATTTTTATCCCACCCTACCAACAACCCCTCCCATCTATCTTTTATAACCATCCAGTCTTGACTTCTACTTGAGATGTTTCACAAAAGTTCTGAACCTTTCTATTCTCATAGTTTACACTGATTTTAAATTAAAGATGAAAACCTTTAATAAAAGTACTATTATATTATTGATTGACTGACTATGGCTTTTCAATTCACCCAGCTGTGCTATTTGCAAAGATAGTAAATGCTGTGATTTTTCAGCCATTCCTGAACCTGCAACCAAAAACAAGCTACATGTGGACAGTACCAAAACAAGTGATCTAATGATTCTGTCTCTTCACAGCAACATCTACAGAGCTGGAATGGTTGAATCCCCCATATATATAACATTCTATTGGTTGCAAGAATTTTGTATTATAATTTAAATTTAAAAGCTCTATGTTTTGAACCCAGCGTTGTTTTGTGTAGCAGTTCATAAACCATGTGCCATGGAATCGGTTCATGAAAGATCTCTTCGCAACGCTATTTCAGCCTGTATGGCACAGCTGTCACTTTTTTGGTGCTTAAATGAAACTGGTTTACTTTTGTATTTTTTTGACAAATGTTGTTCTTTAATAATAGGGATCGGCGTCCCATTAATGGGACAGTGGTAAATCATGCAGCGCCTTGTGTCACGATCGCAGATTTTAGAGAAACAACAAATGTCTGTACATAGAAGTGTCTTATATCGGCTGAAAGCTTAAATTCTTGTTACTATGACTGTACTGTCCAATTTACAGTACCTATTACAGTGAAAAAACGCCATGCTATTGTTTGAGGAGAGCACACTTTTTTCTCCACATTAGGTTTGATAAATTCACCTCTGGTGAAATGTGTATTTACATTCAGAAATCTTGCTCTTTCCCAAGTGTCGTTTTGTTAGATATTTTGTATTTCCACTCGTTCAATTTGCAAAGAAAGGAATCTGTGAAAATCTAACCCTAAACATTGTTTCAACCAGTCAAATCACGTGTGTATGTATTCCTCAGAGATCCTAGAATGTAATCAGACTTCATTATATCATTAGGGGTGTAGTATATCCTATAGGACACCAAATTTGTTCAGAGAGCTACGCCTTCATAACACGCCGATGACTGGGCCGGTCTTCACTTGATCGACTGGAACTTTGTCAAATAAGCACCAATCGGGGTCAAACAAAGCGAGCTAGATAGCCAATGAGCTGGGCTTCATGGCAGTGTTGGGAGACCCCGTATCTGTTGCAAAGTGTTGTTGCTAATCTTTTCCTTTTGGACAGCAAGCTAGCTTAGCATTTTGAGTAGCATTTAGCACGCAACATTTTCACAAAAACCAGATAACCAAATAAATAAAATAATTTACCTTTGAAGAGCTTCAGATGTTTTCAATTAGGAGACTCTCAGTTACATAGCAAATGTTCAGTTTTTCCTGAAAGAATCTTTGTGTAGGAGAAATCGCTCCGTTTTGTACATCACATTTGGCTACCGAAACGAACCGAAAATTCAGTCACCAAAACGTCAAACTTTTTCCGAATTAACTCCATAATATCGACCGAAACATGGCAAACGTTGTTTAGAATCAATCCTCAAGGTGTTTTTTCACATATCTCTTCATTGATATGCAGTTCGTGGAAGCCTGCTTTCCCCTCAGAATCGTATGGAAAAATACCAGCAGCTGAAAAAGACGCACCAATTTCGACGGCGGACACCTGGAAAATGTAGTCTCTTATGGTCAATCTTCCAATGATATGCCTACAAATACGTCACAATGCTGCAGACACCTTGTGGAAACGACAGAAAGGGCAGGCTCATTCCTCTCGCATTCACAGCCATATAAGGAGACAATGGAAAACGGAGCCTTAAAAATCCTGCTGATTTCCTGGTTGCCGTTTCATCTTGGTTTTGCCTGTAGCTCCGTTCTAGGGCACCCACAGACAATATCTTTGCAGTTCTGGAAAATTCAGAGTGTTTTCTTTCCAAAGCTATCAATTATATGCATGGTGACATCTTTTTGTGACAAATATCTTGTTTAAAACGGGAACGTTTTTCATCCAAAAATGAAATTGCGCCCCCAGAGTTTCAAGCTGTGATAACTGTAGTAGTAAGTTCTTCTATTCATCATTATATTACGGTATACATAATGGTATGGTACAATACATAATGGTCTGGTCCAATACATAATGGTCTGGTCCAATACATAATGGTATGGTCCAATACATAATGGTCTGGTCCAATACATAATGGTCTGATCCAATACATAATGGTATGGTCAATACATAATGGTCTGATCAATACATAATGATATGGTCCAATACATAATGGTCTGGTCCAATATGTATCCAATACATAATGGTATGGTCCAATACATAATGGTCTGATCCAATACATAATGGTCTGGTCCAATACATAATGGTCTGATCCAATACATAATGGTATGGTCCAATACATAATGGTCTGATCCAATACATAATGATATGGTCCAATACATAATGGTCTGGTCCAATATGTAATGGTCTGGTCCAATACATAATGGTCTGGTCCAATACATAATGGTCTGGTCCAATACATAATGGTCTGGTCCAATATGCAATGGTCTGGTCTGGTCCAATACATAATTGTCTGGTCCAATACATAATGGTCTGGTCCAATACATCATGGTCTGGTCCAATACATCATGGTCTGGTCCAATATATAATGGTCTGATCCAATATATAATGGTCTGGTCCAGAGTTTGGGTTAGAGTTAGATTCTTGCATTAGATAACACTTACTGAGAATGCTGTTCATCGACTACAGCTCGGCATTTAACACCATAGTACCCTCCAAACTCGTCATCAAGCATGAGACCCTGGGTCTCGACCCCGCCCTGTGCAACTGGGTACTGGACTTCCTGACGGGCCGCCCCCAGGTGTTGAGGGTAGGCAACAACATCTCCAACCCACTGATCCTCAACACTGGGGCCCCACAAGGGTGCGTTCTGAGCCCTCTCCTGTACTCCCTGTTCACCCACGACCGCGTGGCCACGCACGCCTCCAACTCAATCATCAAGTTTGCGGACGACACAACAGTGGTAGGCTTGATTACCAACAACGACGAGACGGCCTACAGGGAGGAGGTGAGGGCCCTCGGAGTGTGGTGTCAGGAAAATAACCTCACACTCAACGTCAACAAAACTAAGGAGATGATTGTGGACTTCAGGAAACAGCAGAGGGACGACACAACAGTGGTAGGCTTGATTACCAACAACGACGAGACGGCCTACAGGGAGGAGGTGAGGGCCCTCGGAGTGTGGTGTCAGGAAAATAACCTCACACTCAAAGTCAACAAAACTAAGGAGATGATTGTGGACTTCAGGAAACAGCAGAGGGAACACCCCCCTATCCACATCGATGGAACAGTAGTGGAGAGGGTAGTAAGTTTTAAGTTCCTCGGCATACACATCACAGACAAACTGAAATGGTCCACCCACACAGACAGCATCGTGAAGAAGGGGCAGCAGCGCCTCTTCAACCTCAGGAGGCTGAAGAAATTTGGCTTGTCACCAAAAGCACTCACAAACTTCTACAGATGCACAATCGAGAGCATCCTGGCGGGCTGTATCACCACCTGGTACGGCAACTGCTCTGCCCACAACCGTAAGGCTCTCCAGAGGGTAGTGAGGTCTGCACAACGCATTACTGGGGGAAAACTACCTGCCCTCCAGGACACCTACACCACCCGATGTTACAGGAAGGCCATAAAGATCATCAAGGACAACAACCACCCGAGCCACTGCCTGTTCACCCCGCTACCATCCAGAAGGCGAGGTCAGTACAGGTGCATCAAAGCTGGGACCGAGAGACTGAAAAACTGCTTCTATCTCAAGGCCATCAGACTGTTAAACAGCAACCACTAACATTGAGTGGCTGCTGCCAACACACTGACTCAACTCCAGCCACTTTAATAATGGGAATTGATGGGAAATGATGTAAAATATATCACTAGCCACTTTAAACAATGCTACCAAATATAATGTTTACATACCCTACATTATTCATCTCATATGTATACGTATATACTGTACTCTATATCATCTACTGCATCTTTATGTAATACATGTATCACTTGCCACTTTTTAAACTATGCCAATTTGTTTACATACTCATCTCATATGTATATACTGTACTCGATACCATCTACTGTATCTTGCCTATGCTGCTCTGTACCATCACTCATTCATATATCTTTATGTACATATTCTTTATCCCCTTACACTTGTGTGTATAAGACAGTAGTTTTGGAATTGTTAGTTAGATTACTTGTTGGTTATTATTGCATTGTCGGAACTAGAAGCACAAGCATTAACATCTGCTAACCATGTGTATGTGACAAATAAAATTTGATTTGATTTGATTGATTTGAATAATGTCAGAATCTGTTCTAACCACCACTGTGAGTCTACATTTTCACAGTATCTGTTCAGTATGCCATCCTTATCAGACCAGGTGTAAGAACATCAACACTTATCAACCCTAAGGTTACACACACACACACACATCTGTGCCTCGTTCCCTAGTTTTGGATAGAGGATAAAGCTCACTGTACTAGCAGCACCCTCTCGCTCTCACACACACACACCCCAGTGGAATGCCATGTCAGGGCCAAAGGCATGTGTTTGTGTGGGCACAGTGGGCTGTGGAGAGGAAACCATGGGACATGCCAATGCTGTCTGGGCATCATTCAAGGCAGGGAGGAGGTAACTGTGCTAGCCCCTAAAGACCAGCTTGTATTTAGGTTGTTGTTAGGTTGTGTATGCCAACCGGAGACTGGCTATATGAATTACGGCCTTGTTGTTTGGCTCAGGGCTGCAACATCTTCTGGACAGCAGCCTGTGGAACTCTGCGTTCAGTGTCCCAAAGGGCACCCTATTCACTTTGTACTGCACTACTTTTTACCAAGTCATGCACTGCAAAGGGTATAGGGTGCCCTTTGGGATGCGGCCTCACAATCTGATCTAGAGGCATGTGTAGGAAGAGGAGAACAGGAGGAAATGCATATCCTCTTCTCTTCCTCTATGGTTGGACAGTGGGCACTGTTGATACAACATTGTGTTATTTTTTTTAAACCTTTATTTAACCAGGCAAGTCAGTTAAGAACAAATTCTTATTTTCAATGACGGCCTGGGAACAGTGGGTTAACTGCCTGTTCAAGGGCAGAACGACAGATTTGTACCTTGTCAGCTCGGGGTTTGAACTCACAACCTTCCGGTTACTAGTCCGAAGCTCTAACCACTAGACTACCCTGTCGCCCCGCCTCGTTATACTGTGTAAGGGTTTAACTCAAAGCCTTTCCACTTCCACACGTTGTACCATGTTAACCTACACTGTGCAGTCCTCTACACTCTGTACGCAGTACTCTACCCATGACAAGAGTGGGGTACAGGGAGGGAGGGAGGGAGGGAGAGAGGGAGAGAGAGAGAGAGAGAGAGAGAGAGAGAGAGAGAGAGAGAGAGAGAGCCTGGCTCCATACAGGAGTTCCTTTGTCATCTGGTTTATGGTGACTGTGCACTTTAAGCAGCTATAGCTCCTGAGAACTCCTGTATGAGAACTCATCTGGTGGCTAGGGTTTCATCCTTGCAGCCCCACGCCCTGTCTCCCCGTCTCTCTCTCTGAGGGCTATGTCTTCAAGGTTACACACATACACACCACACACACACAAACCCACGCTCACACACTCCACTCCCAGGAGTCTAAGCCTTTAGAGAGGTCATGCTGCAGGAAGCAATGACAAGGATGGTTAAAGAGGTATGGAATGAGTAGGAGGCCTGGCCCAGCTAGTGTGGCATAGACAGAAATAAGGTCAGTTGGAAGAGAGGACGGAAAAGTGAGAAGGAAAAGCAAGAAAAGGATGTACCGAGAGAAGGAGAGGGGTAGAGTAAAGGGATGAGAGTGGGGAGAGAGAAGGAGAGGAGTAGAGTAAAGGGATGAGAGTGGGGAGAGAGAAGGAGAGGAGTAGAGTAAAGGGATGAGAGTGGGGAGAGAGAAGGAGAGGAGTAGAGTAAATGGATGAGAGTGGGGAGAGAGAAGGAGAGGGGTAGAGTAAAGGGATGAGAGTGGGGAGAGAGAAGGAGAGGGGTAGAGTAAAGGGATGAGAGTGGTAGAGAGAAGGAGAGGGGTAGAGTAAAGGGATGAGAGTGGGGAGAGAGAAGGAGAGGAGTAGAGTAAAGGGATGAGAGTGGGGAGAGAGAAGGAGAGGGGTAGAGTAAAGGGATGAGAGTGGGGAGAGAGAAGGAGAGGAGTAGAGTAAAGGGATGAGAGTGGGGAGAGAGAAGGAGAGGGGTAGAGTAAAGGGATGAGAGTGGGGAGAGAGAAGGACAGGAGTAGAGTGAAGGGATGAGAGTGGGGAGAGAGAAGGACAGGAGTAGAGTGAAGGGATGAGAGTGGGGAGAGAGAGAGAGAATTCTGAATAATATTTCACACGCACTAGCAGGAAGAAAGAGGCCCGTACACACACACACACTCCACCGTTGACACTTTGGATTGAAAATCATTCCTGGCTTCTCCTCGAGCAGGAAATTGTGTCCTGGTTTTTATGGCATACCATTTACAGATGTTTATTTGTGATAATAGTTATTGATGATGTGGTGAGGAAGAGTATTCCATCATGAAGCCCTTATAGAAGAAATAAAATAAGGTATGAAAGGCCCTCATCAGCATGTGGTTCCATACACAGTGTGTTTATGACAACACCATGGCTTGTAGAACAATGGTGTCATATATATTATCCCTTGTGGGATCAATAGCGTTATTGAATTGAATTGACTTCTTTTCCTGGGTTTTCTAATGGGATAAATCCAGACATCTACATTATGTTTCACACTGATCTTGATATATGTATATCTATGGTCTCTTCCCTCAGGATCCTAGACTTCCGGAGAGTGCCCCGGTGGCGGGAAGACTGGTCAACATGACCAGGGAGATACGGGATGTGACCAGGGACAAAAAGCTCTGGAGGACTTTCTTCATCTCCCCAGGTAAACACACTGCTACGACGTTCTGACAACGATCCCACAACATTCCCACAGACTACCTACGGAGTACGGCAAACTCAAAACTTAGATTAGATATTTATTTATTGTCTGTTCCTTAAAAATAACTTATTCCCACTATGGTTAGCGTTACTATGTGATCCTAGCTACAGCAGTAGTTGAGGATAGTTTCCATTCTTGTGACCAGGGAAAACTCTGGTTCTTAGCTACTGTGTAGGCCTGTAGAGGAGTCAGACTGGCTACTTAGATTAAAACTCTGGTTCCTAACTACTGTGTAGGCCTGTAGAGGAGTCAGACTGGCTACTTAGATTAAAACTCTGGTTCCTAACTACTGTGTAGGCCTGTAGAGGAGTCAGACTGGCTACTTAGATTAAAACTCTGGTTCCTAACTACTGTGTAGGCCTGTAGAGGAGTCAGACTGGCTACTTAGATTAAAACTCTGGTTCCTAACTACTGTGTACGCCTGTAGAGGAGTCAGACTGGCTACTTAGATTAAAACTCTGGTTCCTAACTACTGTGTAGGCCTGTAGAGTAGTCAGACTGGCTACTTAGATTAAAACTCTGGTTCCTAACTACTGTGTAGGCCTGTAGAGGAGTCAGACTGGCTACTTAGATTAAAACTCTGGTTCCTAACTACTGTGTAGGCCTGTAGAGGAGTCAGACTGGCTACTTAGATTAAAACTCTGGTTCCTAACTACTGTGTAGGCCTGTAGAGGAGTCAGACTGGCTACTTAGATTAAAACTCTGGTTCCTAACTACTGTGTAGGCCTGTAGAGAAGTCAGACTGGCTACTTAGATTAAAACTCTGGTTCCTAACTACTGTGTA